>NC_083593.1:3795770-3880770 GCF_027579695.1 Neoarius graeffei
TATCCACTGACTCGCTCAAGCATACAAGCATCACCCCTTGAGCTGGAGACCCAGAATGCAGTGTACCATGATGTAGTTGCTTCTTCCTTATAGAGAACATTAACTTCACACCCACTTTCACTTTTTTGAGAGAGAGAGAGAGAGAGTACATTCACGTTTATAACCTTTATTTGAGTAGATTGTTTTATTTTACTTTGTGTCTATTCTTGATTTCATATTTTGTGTTGTTTATAAATGAAACTTTATCATATGCATGTTCAAAAAAAACAAGCTTTATATCTGGTTCGCTCCTGTCCACGATATTGGCGAGATTGTCAAGTCAGGTTTATTTGTACTACACTTTTAACAGACATTGTCGCAAAGCAGCTTTACAGAAAATTTAAAGATTTTAAACATGAGCTAATTTTATCCCTAATCTATCCCCAATGAGCAAGGCTGTGGCGACGGTGGTGAGGAAAAAGTCCCTCAGACGACACGAGAAAGAAACCTCGAGAGGAACCAGACTCAAAAGGGAACCCATCCTCATCTGGGTGATAACAGATACTGTGATTATAAATAACTCGCTTCTGAGCAATTCCAGCGTTATGGACGTGACACTTGAACTCAAAATGGCAACAAATGACCCAGTGCATGTTTTATTGTCTCCCAGTATTTAAACAGGTGTTGCATATTTTAAGGCTGTACCATACTGGAGAAGTGATAGAACAAGAACAATTCCCATAGTACATCTAGGGCATGCCAGAAAATGCCAATAAAAGATGCGTTATGGACGTGACAGAAAAAGTATCACTTTTCTTGGGTGACTGTACGTTTTTATCAAACTCTGTGAAATTGTAAACCTAATGTCGAAATGGAGATATCCATTTGATAGAGGGGTCCAAGGTGAATATTAAAAAAATCTTTGTTTAAAATATTTTGTATTTCATGCAGAGTTTCGGAAGGAAAAGTCAGCGTTATGGATGTGACGAAATTCCGTTATGGATGTGACGCGTCTGAAATAGACATGGCATATGTTTAGAAAATCAGCAATTTAACCACCATAACCCTTTGAAAAACTCTCTAAATATCAGCTAAAACTATCAAAGTTCTTAAATAATATTTAGGATGGCTATTGTTTTGCTGTTTTGTGGATTTTAGCATACATTTCTGTGGCTTGTGGCAATAATATAGAATTGTACATGATCAAAGTTGATTTTAGCTTGGGGTTTACATTATAAGAAAGAAAGACTGACAGTGACATATTAGGTTGGTTACAAATTGGTTCAGCTTGTTCACATCTGTAAAATACAGGCCTAGGTGATATCTCTGGGAGTGGTTTTGATGTATTACATGTTGCTTTATTTTTGCATGGTGAGGTTGACATTTACATGGAATTGCCCGTAACCAGGAAATTCATTATAGTTTTAACATGAAGTCTGTTTTGTTGAAGTTATAAACTGTTCATTGATGGAAACTTGAGTGTAAAACTGTTCGTGACAACTGCAGTCCTAAAGTTAGCAAGTCAGTTGTCGTCCTCAGGCATTAATGCATTACTGTAAGGGTCCAGAGCATCTTCTAAGTGCGACTTTTGACTGTCCATATGGGGGCCGTCCTCCACAGGGGCGATGAGATGAGACTCCAGCTAGAAGTAGGGCATCAGGAAGGATCAGGCAGGTCCGAGGAGCAGAAGAGGTCAGCATGCATCACTGGTGTCTCAGGATCAACATGTAACTCAGAGAGGGACAGACAGAGGGAAGAGATGGAGAGAGAGAGAGAGAGAGAGAGAGAGAGAGATTGTGGAACGTACCCCTGTGGATACGCCGCTCGAACTGTATCTACTCATGTTTGCTTGTTGTTTTGAGTACGAGTGCTGTCAGTATATCACTACATCATTTATGTCTGTGAAGGTTCTCAGTCATCCAGGTCATAGTAAACTGTAGGTGCTAAAGAAGGCAACTGGACTTACAGTGGTGCTTGAAAGTTTGTGAACCCTTTAGAATTTTCTATATTTCTGCATAAATATGACCTAAAACATCATCAGATTTTCACACAAGTCCTAAAAGTAGATAAAGAGAACCCAGTTAAACAAATGAGACAAAAATATTATACTTGGTCATTTATTTATTGAGGAAAATGATCCAATATTACATATCTGTGAGTGGCAAAAGTATGTGAACCTTTGCTTTCAGTATCTGGTGTGACCCCCTTGTGCAGCAATAACTGCAACTAAATGTTTCCGGTAACTGTTGATCAGTCCTGCACACCAGCTTGGAGGAATTTTAGCCTGTTCCTCCATACAGAACAGCTTCAACTCTGGGATGTTGGTGGGTTTTCTCACATGAACTGCTCGCTTCAGGTCCTTCCACAACATTTTGATTGGATTAAGGTCAGGACTTTGACTTGGCCATTCCAAAACATTAACTTTATTCTTCTTTAACCATTCTTTGGTAGAACGACCTGTGTGCTTAGGATCGTTGTCTTGCTGCATGACCTGGCTTCTCTTGAGATTCAGTTCATGGACAGATGTCCTGACACTTTCCTTTAGAATTCGCTGGTATAATTCAGAATTCATTGTTCCATCAATGATGGCAAGCCATCCTGGCCCAGATGCAGCAAAACAGGCCCAAACCATGATACTACCACCACCATGTTTCACAGATGGGATAAGGTTCTTATGCTGGAATGCAGTGTTTTCCTTTCTCCAAACATAACGCTTCTCATTTAAACCAAAAATTCTATTTTGGTCTCATCCGTCCACAAAACATTTTTCCAATAGCCTTCTGGCTTGTCCACGTGATCTTTAGCAAACTGCAAATGTGCAGCAATGTTCTTTTTGGAGAGCAGTGGCTTTCTCCTTGCAACCCTGCCATGCACACCATTGTTGTTCAGTGTTCTCCTGATGGTGGACTCATGAACATTAACATTAGCCAATGTGAGAGAGGCCTTCAGTTGCTTAGAAGTTACCCTGGGGTCCTTTGTGACCTCGCTGACGATTACACACCTTGCTCTTGGAGTGATCTTTGTTGGTCGACCACTCCTGGGGAGGGTAACAATGGTCTTGAATTTTCTCCATTTGTACACAATCTGTCTGACTGTGGATTGGTGGAGTCCAAACTCTTTAGAGATGGTTTTGTAACCTTTTCCAGCCTGATGAGCATCAACAACACTTTTTCTGAGGTCCTCAGAAATCTCCTTTGTTTGTGCCATGATACACTTCCACAAACATGTGTTGTGAAGATCAGACTTTGATAGATCCCTGTTCCTTACATAAAACAGGGTGCCCACTCACACCTGATTGTCATCCCATTGATTGAAAACACCTGACTCTAATTTCACCTTCAAATTAACTGCTAATCCTAGAGGTTCACATACTTTTGCCACTCACAAAGATGTAATATTGGATCATTTTCCTCAATAAATAAATGACCAAGTATAATATTTTTTGTCTCATTTGTTTCACTGGGTTCTTTTTATCTACTTTTAGGACTTGTGTGAAAATCTGATGATGTTTTCGGTCATATTTATGCAGAAATATAGAAAATTCTAAAGGGTTCACAAACTTTCAAGCACCACTGTACTTGAAATCCTTGAAGATGTTTCATCTCTCATCCAAAAGGCTTCTTCAGTTCTGTCTGACTAGTGGGGAGTTCCAGGTATTTATCCTCTAGTGGACCAAAAGCAACCCTAAGGAGAGTTGTTGAGGTCACATGGGTCATTGACCCTCTCAGTCATCCTGTAGGTGTTAGGGTCACTGGGGACCGGCTGTGAACTGCGTTAGCAGCCTAAAGAGTCATGAGGGTGATCTGTGGGTCATTGGCTCTCTGCCATCATGTGAGTCTTTGAAATCAGCTGAGTGTTGGTGTGGATGTGTATTCAGTTTTCTGGGAAGTATGTCAAAGACTGCATTGTAGGTGGCTGATAAGTGGTGTCTCAGACCACCTCCTCTGTTCAGTGATGGTCATTCCAGGTTGACGAAGATGGCTTCTTTTACTCATCCTTCAAACCACCGGTCTTCTCTGGCTAAAATGCGTACATTGCAGTCCTGAAATGAGTGTCCTTTGTTATTAAGATGAAGATACACTGCAGAGTCCTGGCCTGAGGAACTGGCTGTCCTGTGTTGAGCAATGCGCCTGTGAAGTGGTTGTTTTGTTTCCCCAGTGTTCAGCTATGTGCATTCCTCACTACATTGAATCACTACATCATTTACATCACCGTCAGCAATGTTACGTCTGTAACGACATGTAAATCTGACGGTTCGTGTTCCCACTGGAGCCCTAACAAAAGATCTCCATAAATGTTATCCGATCAACAGGGAGGAGTAACCTTTCGATTTTGCCGTTTTGCTCCCATTCACACAGGACACTGTAATAATAGAACATTTACAACTTTCCCTGTGAGGTGAGTGGGACTGAGGTTTAATACACAATAATTCATCCATCCATCATCTGTAGCCACTTATCCTGTGCAGGGTCGTGGGCGGGCTGGAGCCTATCCCAGCTGACTACGGGCGAAAGGCGGGGTTCACCCTGGACAAGTCGCCAGGTCATCACAGGGCTGACACATAGACACAGACAACCATTCACACTCACATTCACACCTACGCTCAATTTAGAGTCACCAGTTAACCTAACCTGCATGTCTTTGGACTGTGGGGGAAACCGGAGCACCCGGAGGAAACCCACGCGGACACGGGGAGAACATGCAAACTCCACACAGAAAGGCCCTCGCCAGCCACGGGGCTCGAACCCGGACCTTCTTGCTGTGAGGCGACAGCGCTAACCACTACACCACCGTGCCACTCCACACTAATACACACAACTCAAAACTGTAAATGTGTCGTAAATATTAACCCGGGCTTCTAAACACTTATTATGGAGCAGGTCATGATTGTGGACACTCAACCCCGTGTGTGTGTGTGTTAGCTGTTGTGTCGTTTGGATGACTGAAATAAACGTTTGTAATCTATCAGAGCTGCTGGTTTGTCGTTTTCGTCAGAGAAATGTTGTCACAACTTCATCTCCTCTTGCTGTCATTCCTGTTTATGCTGTTGGTTGTGTAGCACAGGAGGTCATCTATCACTTCTTTTTGGTAGCGCACACACACACACACACACACACACACACACACACACACACACACACAGAAATTTCACAATAGTCAGTGTACAATAATACAAATCTATGACTATGTTTTATTCAGTAGTAAGAGCCCCGTCCCCCCTCAGACACGTGTGTATTCCAGGAAGAAACACAGAGGCCAGGTTCGGAAGCAGTGTGTGTGTGTGTGTGTGTGTGTGTTTTGAGTATTCACTGCTTTAAAGTCTCCTCATTGGCCTCTGGTGTGTCCTGGCTGGTGGAAGACTTTTCCTCTCATTCGGAAGACAATAACATGGGACTGGCTTTTGTTTTTTCCTTCCGGAAGACTACATCTTTTTTTTTTTTACACAGAAATTAAAACATTTCAAAATTTAATATATATATATATATTTTTTCCCTTTGAGGTCACATTGCTCACATGAAAAGCAGTTACTATGAGTTTCAGAGTTTCAGAGTTCTTTTCCCGTCAAAAGGAATCGGATGTTATTGCAGCGGCGAGATCGTCATTTTACAAAATCGCAAATCAGATTTGTAAATCTGCGAAAATCTGTTGACAAACATTGACATTGCGATTACAAATGACCATCGATGTATTTTTGCCAGGAATGATCTTTTTGTACAAATGAAGGAAGCAACTCCCAATTCTGATGTTTTCAGAGGTGGGAGAGAGGGGTACGAAGGGGGCGGGGCCAAAACAAACATTCCACAAGATGTGTCTAAAGTGATTTCGAGAAGCACGTGCACAAAACGATAGATTTTCTTTCTTTTTTAAAAAAATCACGATTAGAGCACTGTGATCACATGACTGACAGGAAACGAATCCCAACAGACACTCTCATCGCCAAAACACAGCAGGAAGTAAAATATGAGGGTAGGCATGTGCTCATATTCAGTTAAATCATCTCATCTCGTCATCTCTAGCCGCTTTATCCTGTTCTACAGGGTCGCAGGCAAGCTGGAGCCTATCCCAGCTGACTACGGGCGAAAGGCGGGGTACACCCTGGACAAGTCGCCAGGTCATCACAGGGCTGACACATAGACACAGACAACCATTCACACTCACATTCACACCTACGCTCAATTTAGAGTCACCAGTTAACCTAACCTGCATGTCTTTGGACTGTGGGGGAAACCGGAGCACCCAGAGGAAACCCACGTGGACACGAGGAGAACATGCAAACTCCACACAGAAAGGCCCTCGCTGGCCCCGGGGCTCGAACCCGGACCTTCTTGCTGTGAGGCGACAGCGCTAACCACTACACCACCGTGCCGCCCCAGTTAAATCATATGCTGCGTTATTTAATGCACTCAGTACTGTTGTCATGGCGATATGGCTTTGATGTAATGCTATGTTTATTTTTTATCCAAATAAACAGGGATTTAAGATATTTAAAGTAATTTTATTTAATTAAATAAACAGCACAGTTTGAACGGGAGAAATGTTTTACAAAACGTTCCTAAAACCCCATCTAGACTCGAGTAGAGAACTGTTTCAGTGGGCGTGGTCTAATAGGCTAATATTCTAATGAGCAGTGTGATTGACATGCGAAGACGAGACGTCGTCTATGATGTCAGTCAAGCAATTACTCAAGTGGACTCGTGAGATGAACTTCCACTCGTTTGGGATGAGACATGGGATGGGTCAGGGCGGATCTTCTACACATTTTACCCAAGACTAGCCACGCCCACTTTACAGTTAAAAGGGGAAAATTGTGGCCGAGTATGAGCACATGCCCATCATCTGTAGACAAACAAAACTCGTACAAACCCGAGTCAAAGATCATTCACAGAAAATTAAATATTAAAAATAACAATAAAAATAAAACTCATTACACATAATTTCTGTACAGTATTTCAAGATCATTATAGCTTTAAGAATTCTTAGGTGAAGGAAGGAAGCACCTGAAATCATCATCATCATCATCATCATCATGTCGTCCCTGGAACTCCATTTGTTCACCAGAGAAATAAATTATTTTGTACATATTCTCATTATGGCTCTTTTATATTTTGTCAAAATAAGACGAGCGATTTTATATATATATACTTTATATACACCTCTTTATTGGTTATTTACATTCCCTTTATCTGTGTTGTTTAATTCTCTGAGATAAATCGTATGAAATTCTTCATTTCTCATAAAAATAGAGGATCGTTTAAAAAAAAAATTCAGTTTGCAGCTCGTTTGCGAGCTCAACTCGAGGGCGAAGGGAGCGGTAAGTGACCGAACATGTCCTTGAGACGTCTCTGTACCTGGCCTGATTTATAATGAGAGAGAGAGAGAGAGCCCTGAGGCGGGCGGAGACACCGGGGATGATGGGAAATTTGGCCGGGGATAAATCCATGGCCCCGTTCCAACACTGTTTTTACTGCGCCCTCGTCGACTCCCTCCTTTGTTTCTTCTTCATGTCCTTGACGACAGTCTTTAAGGGCAACTATTTATCAGTGAAGAAGAGTGGGCGTGGCTATGTAGGATTATAGCATGCCTTTGAGGAAATGTAGAGAAGAGAATGCACGAAACCGGAAGTGTGACTGAGTATATATGTGAAAATGGGTGTTGCTCTGAGTGGGTGTGGCTTTTTAGGATTTTGGGTGTGTCTTTAAGCTCATATATGGAAATCGGAACTCGTTGCAATAGGCGTGGCGATATGGGATTGTGAGTGTGTCTTTGAGACCATATATGGAAATGGGAGTTGCTCTGAGTGGGTGTGACTAATAGGATTGTGGGCGTTTTATCTGAGTCCAGGTATTTAAAAGACTATATGGGATTGTGGGTGTGTCTTTGAGTCCAGAGATGAAAGTAGGAAGTGATGGTTCATGTATTGTATGTATGTCTGTGCATTTTGGCGAGCTAACATGAGTCATAATCTTTGCTGCTAACGCTACGCAGCTAGCTAACAAAAGCTCACTGGGTTTGAAGTATATTGATAAATGCTGATAATATTCTTGCTCACAGCTCTGAGGTCTGCGTACGGTAATGATGTTTAACATGTCGAAGCGTTTCGTCGGCTGTGTTTCATTTACTCCGACTTCTCCTCCCTGCAGCTTCCAGCAAAACTCGCGCTAATTAGCAAGAGGGCTAGTTAGCACAACATGACATTATATATGGTTTGCAGGAAGTAGAGTTTCTCTCCGCTGCACACTCGTCCACGAGGGGAAGTGAACAAGGGCGTGTGAAGTGTTATTGGAACACAAGTCATGTGACTGTTTCGAGGAGATTCCCTCTGCAGAATCGCTCCTGAGTTCATCGTGTGCTAAACGTCCTTCTGCTCACGGCGCTGTTCTATCGCTCTCCACTTCAGCTTTTATTGACTCAATCGATCGTTACTGCGCTGCTTCTCTCTCTCACTCTCTCACACACACACACACACACACACACACACACACACACACACACACTGCGCAGGAGTGAAGGTTAATGGACATTGGTTGGACACACAGAACGGGGTTTGGGGAGATTGCTCAGGAAGTGGAGCATGTCTTGTGTGTGTGTGTGTGTGTGTGTGTATGAACCTATTTGCCCTTGTGTTCCTCTGAGGAACCTCCCCTTCTGCCAGCTCAGCCATTTTCCAATAAAGAGGCAGCCGAGTCTTGAACTGTCTCACTCTCAGCACTAAAAGTACAGTAACACCTGAAACTGTCTCACTCTCAGCACAACAATTCAAGGAAAGCTTAAAAAATGTCTCACTGTCTGCATTAAATGTCTATTTAAACACTAAACTGTCTCACTCTCTGCACTAAAAGTAAAAACTGTCTCACTCTCTGCACTAAAAGCAAAAACTGTCTCACTCTCAGCTCAAAAACTAAAGGAAGGCTTAAAACTGTCTCACTCCCTGCACACTCTGAAACTGTCTCATTCTCAGCACTAAAACTAAAGGAAGGCTTAAAACTGTCTCACTCCCCGTACTCTCTCTCTCTGAAACTGTCTCACTCTCTGCACTGAAACTAAAGGAAGGCTTAAAACTGTCTCACTCCTTGCACTCTCTCTCTGAATCTGTCTCACTCTCAGTACTAAAAGTACAGTCACACTTAAAACTGTCTCACTCTCAGCACTAAAACTAAAGGAAGGCTTAAAACTGTCTCACTCCCTGCACTCTCTCTCTGAAACTGTCTCACTCTCAGCACTAAAACTAAAGGGAGGCTTAAAACTGTCTCACTCGCTGCACTCTCTCTCTGAAACTGTCTCACTCAGCACTAAAACTAAAGGGAGGTTTAAAACTGTCTCACTCCCTGCACTCTCTCTGAAACTGTCTCACTCTCAGTACTAAAAGCACAGTCACACTTAAAACTGTCTCACTCTCAGCACTAAAACTAAAGGAAGGCTTAAAACTGTCTCATGCCCTGCACTTTCTCTGAAACTGTCTCACTCTCAGCACTAAAACTAAAGGAAGGCTTAAAACTGTCTCATGCCCTGCACTCTCTCTCTGAAACTGTTTCTCTCTCAGCACTGAAAGTCCAGTATCTCTCTCACTTGCAGTATTAAAATCAATCAGAGTCAAAATCTGATTCACTTTTAGCACGACAAAGTAAACAAAGCCTAAAGCTGTCTCTCGCTCTCTCTCGCTCTCTGTCTCCTCGTCTCTTTCCATCTGAGCAGCTTCACATCGTCCATCATGTGAACACAAGCTCATGACTCAAACACTGAATCTCTCTCGCACTGCGTACTGTTACACATCACGTGAGGTCATGTGACTTTGCTTTGCTTTGAGTTTCAACACTTCGAGCGGGCCGTGATCCAACAATAACATTCCGCTGAACAACTTCTGCAAACATGACGTGACTTGCAGTAACCTCACGACAGCCGTCTTTGGACAACTTTTCAAAAACATTCCCCGTGACATTCTTCAGCCTTGTTTTCTTACATTTCATTTTTACATTCGACCTTCACACGACCTTGTATCCACCTTGCTCTACTTGCAGAAACGTTTCTTTTGACCTACTGTGACCTTCAGCGACTTTCACTAACCCGTTTTCTTTGAAGTTCAGTGATTATTCGTATTCACTCTTTCACATTTCAACTTTTCGATTAAACAAATCAGTTCTAGCTGCTTCTGTCGCTTCCAGTCTGGCTTGGAGTTTTATTTGCTTTGACCTTTGCATGACCTGCACTGGACTTGACTCTTGGACTTTGGGAAATCGTATTCAGCTCGAGAGTCAGTCGATGCTATGCTGTCATTCAAACGCTGCACAATTTTTACGTGAATTTCCAAAAAGTCTGCGGAAGAAAAAAAATGCAAAAGAACTTAAGTTTCACATGAAAAGATGACGTGAAGAGAACGAAAAGTGATGAGACTGAAATTTAATCTGCGTCTGTAAAGAAAAGAGACGGCGCAGGAGCATCAGGGAGAGTTTTGAAGTTAATTAGCTAAATCGAGGAAAAAAGCGTTTTGTGTGAAGGACATCCTTCAGGCGGTGTGGGTGGAAGGGTGGGTGGGGAATGCAAATGGATTAGCAATCTCTCTCATGTATAACACACACACACACACACACACACACTCGGAAAACAGCGCTGTGTCATTAAACCCTGCAAAGCGCTAATCATCTTTGATGAACTTTGGCCCATCGTTCCCATGATGCACTCTCAACAATAAAAGCAATCATGACTGAAATCCCTGGAAAGAATCGGATCAGGGAGTTAGCGCAGTGGAATGTACTGCCTGTGTATTCGGCCCTGATTAAAACCATAATTAAAATTTTTAAAAATTATTTGTGACGTTCTAAATTTAGTTAGAACATTCGTCTCTTCACCAAAACAGAGTTAGCTTAACTGGTAAACACATCCACATCCTCATCCTCGTCCTCATGAAATCCACTTTCCTTCGCGTCTCATGTTGTGTCCCCCCCCCCCCGCCGGTGATGGAAAGAGTACGGACTGAGAGGAAATAGATAGAGAGGAGACAGAATGGTGAACTAATTAGCATTCCTGTTAGCATTATTGCTAGCAGTTAGCTGAATTTATCTGACATAAATTCTGCATTTGGGGAAAAAGCAACAGTTCAGTTTTTAACAACTTGACAAATCGCGTTGCTGAAGTTACTCCAGGAGGTTATTGCTTGCTTGGTGATGTTTTGTTGCAAACGAGGAAATATTTGCTTTTGAACTTTTTAAAAATGGAAACGTATCTTTTATAATCTGCAGTTAAGAAGTTAATAAAACTTCTGGTGAAAGTCACCAGGAGGTTATTACTCGCATGTGAACATTGCAAACAGGAAGTGCTTTCTGATAAAAAATATAAAACAAATTTACAGTTTAGACATTGATCGTACAAAGTTATTTTTAAAAAAAGTTAAATATTTATTTTTTTTCCCCCCGAAACAAATTCTACCTCGTGGTAACTAAATTAAAAATGTAAAAGTGTTTGGTCTCCACATGAGTTTGTTCTTGTTATAAAGTCACCAGTGGACATGCTTGTTATTTGGTATCAAGTATTATTATTATTATTATTATTATTATTATTATTATTATTATTTTAGCGATGTGACGCGAAGAAACAGAAACGTTTGATTCTTATTTCAGAAACCCTGACTGTTGGTTTCATGATGTTAAAAATGCTAACTTTTCTGTGAAATTGTTTTATTTTGCTGCTTAGCAGAGAGAACTCCTCCGTGTGCTGGTGGATGCTAAGGCTAACGCTAATCACTGGACGCTAAGTGTTTGCTCTTCTCTCCCTCTTTCTCTGTCAAACACACTCTTCATTTTCAACACTAACAGAATCTGACAAAATAAACCACAAACGTAAACATAAATAAATAAATAAATAAGTAACCAATCAGGCCGCAGTATAATAAAGCGGTATAAGAGGATGACTCGTAATGTCGGAGTGCGTAAATGGCGGCCATCTTGTTCCACAGGACTGTTGCATGCTGGGAAATCCGAGTGTGAGTGTAACGACGCGGCTGAGGAAGCTCATGCTGAATCAGAAGGAAGGAAGGCGTGGGGTTCTCCTCGCTCAGGTCCCACCAGGACACCTCCCAGAATGTGAGAACTTCCTGCCATGGTGCATGATGGGAAATAGAGTTCCTGGAGTTGTTGGAGTTCTTTGAGTTCCGCCTCCCTCTCCTTCTGACCTCCCTGTGTTATAAGGAGGCGTCGGATCTTTGCGCCCCGTTGCGTTCGTTCTGCGGCGAGTCCGATGTCTTTGCTGTCTTTCGAGGCGGGCTCTGCTCGGACTCGAGCTCGTGCAGCGCAGGTTCCTTATACATGGCAACTAGGGGAAAGGAAAGATGCAAGTAACCATAGCAACCAGGTGTGAGCTCCTCCAGATGATGATATGAGCATCGTGACATTTTGGCTTGTTAACATAAAGGTTTGTGTTGGTGAGGAATAGAACATGACGGAAACTGACCTTCGATGACTTTGGGAAGGAAGTGGGCGGCGCCTTTGGTCTTCTTCACCCGGTTGCCCTTCATGACCTGGCCATCGCGGTTGATGCCGATGTACCACGAGCGACCCGACTGGCTCTGACGGTACAGCATGGACGAGTACGTCACATAGTAGTTCTCAAACACGCTCTCTTTAAACTTACACTCTGGGTTGAAGTTCTCCTGGAAATGTGAAAAAAAACAGTAAATAACAATTCTGATGGGTTATTTATTTATTTATTTATTTATTTTATTTATCTGCTCCTGTTGTTTGTTTGTTTGTTTGTTTATACTGTCCTGTCAGGATTTTTTCTCTTCCCATAAAAAGTAGGTGGAGCTAATTCTGTCTAAATTCCCATGGTCTCTTTAAGGACGAGCCACTGAGCAAGTGAAGGCGAACCAACAAAACGAAACCTAACTGACTGAAGGGTCACCGAGTGAACAAACATAATTTTAATGGTGCCAATACTTATGGAATTTACTCTACTTCTGCCCAGGGGCTTCATATTGCTGCATCTATAAACTACTGTATGAAAGCACTGATCCATTCACAGATTAAACATCTTACGGTACAAATTTTTAAAACTAAATAAATAAAAGAATTGTTAAATATTTATAAAATGAAGTAATTGTAAACAAGCAAACCTCGAAACGACCATGTAAACAATTGTAAAAAAAATTTGTTTCAAATTAATACTGCAAAAATTATTACAAGAAAGCATCGACTGTAAAAACATAAATTAGATTAAAAATAAATTACAAGATATTTAAATTATATAAAATATTATAATGCGATGTAAAAGGTGTAAAAATGTAATGTTTAAATGTAAAATCTTTGAATGTGAAGAACTGAAAAAAGTAAAAATTCATTTATATCAAAAATACACTCGTGTAAAGATTAATAGAAAACGTAAAAAAATTTTTAAAGTAAAAAGTATCAGAATGTAAAGAATAGTGGAAAATTGTAAAAATAAAAAAAGTTGTGATACTTTACGGCGGCACGGTGGTGTAGTGGTTAGCGCTGTCGCCTCACAGCAAGAAGGTCCGGGTTCGAGCCCCGGGGCCGGCGAGGGCCTTTCTGTGCGGAGTTTGCATGTTCTCCGTGTGGGTTTCCTCCGGGTGCTCCGGTTTCCCCCACAGTCCAAAGACATGCAGGTTAGGTTAACTGGTGACTCTAAATTGAGCGTAGGTGTGAATGTGAGTGTGAATGGTTGTCTGTGTCTATGTGTCAGCCCTGTGATGACCTGGCGACTTGTCCAGGGTGTACCCCGCCTTTCGCCCGTAGTCAGCTGGGATAGGCTCCAGCTTGCCTGCGACCCTGTAGAACAGGATAAAGTGCCTAGAGATAATGAGATGAGATACTTTGCTTGTTTGTTTGTTTTTGTGGATGTTGTGTATTTAAATCGTGATCACCACCTGAGAGGAAAAAAAAAAAAGACCAGGGTTCTGACTCGGCCTTTTCAGCGTATCAGGCCGCTACGCTGTGTTTCCTTACCGCTACGCCCACAATATCACTGACACGCCTGTAAAAGTTGCCACTACAATCATAAAAATACGTCAATCTTGAAAATGTGGTCTTTTGTTTAATTTTCTCTTGCTATCCCGATGCAGTGGTGACGGCGCACCGCCATGCGAATGTTCTACACTTGGACACGCTCCACGCCCCGTCCACATCAACACCCAGCGCAGAGCTGCTCAAGTAGCGCCTTGTGGAGATGGTCACTGATCATGCGAGTCCGGTTTACCGCCTTCCTTACGCTGTGTTCGCGGTAAAGTTCCATCCGTGTTGAAAGGTGCTGCCACGCCACCCACATAATCCGCGCCGGTCCCCAAGTTAGATCTGGATCGTCATGTTTTGTAATTGAACGGCTGAAGCTGAAAATAAAGCTGACACTTGGTGAACATCAACTGGTCGTTTTATTCTTATTCTATAAATATGTCTCTAATATAGTTGAATATTAATTATAATACGTCTTCAATCAAAAACAGTCATATTAATATTACCAAAAAAGAGTGACTTTCAGGGAGGACTGCAAGTGCCAGGAAATGTACTAGAATGCCTCTCCGAGCCGAGCATGTAGAACCCATGAGCTTCTGGGAGCCTAATGTGGCCCCCGAACCCCCCGGCCGTTATGACTGGTGTCACTACGCTGATATTTTGGTCTCGTTAGAACCCTGAAGACGTTCAGCTGCAGTCAGTGCACTTCCTGTGAATCCATCATCCCTCCTGAAACCTCAATTTAGTGAGTAAACGAGTCGGCACTCTTCATCTCTCCTTCACTCCATCCGTCCTCTGACACCAAGCCAGAGATCTGTCCATCATGTTCCGAGTTCCCGCTCTGTCAGGAGTCAGGGTCACAAACTCCCTCTGCAGGCGTGAAAGCAGAAACAGCTGACTGAAAAGAAACTCGTCCTGAAACTCTGCTGTTCTGTCTCCACCTTTCTGTCTCCATCCACTGCTTCGATGGAGAGATGAAGGTTTTCTGGATTCTGATTGGTCGTCAGGTGTTGATTTTTTTTCGATAACAGCAGCTCTGTAGTGCAGCAGGACGATATTAACGTGCTTGTTCTACTAGGTGATTGTTTCTATAGCAACAGCTCATTCACAGGGACGTGTCCAGCGGACGCTAAGGAGAGGTGATGTGATGTGATGTGATGTTTGAACATTAATGGAACACTGGAGTCTCCAGAGTCAGTGCTTTGTAACAGTCATGTTCTCAGTAACATGCCAAGCTGCATTTATTTTTTTTTGTCTTATTAACTTGAAGAGAGAAGAAAGAGAGGCTGGTGAGAGAACGAGTGTTTATCGCTGCTATAACGTAAGTGATAACAGGAACTAACACGTTCCATGGAACATTAAATGGAACCAAACAGCCAGAAAACACATCAACAATCTGTTTGAGACGCTCAACACCTCCATGAAGGTGAGTTTGGGGGGGGGGGGGGGGAGGCAAAATGTGATTCAGGCTGCAGATGAAGCGCCACCTTGTGGAGAAACTTCAGCCTGATGTGAGGCCCATGTGGTGCTCGGTGTCTAAAAATGGCCGAATTGCGTCTCCTGGCAGAATCTTAATGAAACGATTAGAGGGATTAGAGTGTGTGGTGCAGCCTTCTGACCTTCTCTCTCTGTCCCTCTGTCTGCGTGGTGTTTGATTACATCTCGAAGTGAATGTCCTCTGCGTTCATAAACCAGGCGTCTGAAACAGGAGACGTGTCTCTCAAACCGTCTGCAGATCAGCACTGAGACCTAAACATCGAACCCTCCTCTGTGTGCATCTTAATTCAGGAATAAAACACACCGTGTCGTGCTGTTATAGGAAACTAATCAACAACGACCTGGTGTGATGAAGCGGAGTCACTGTTACTGCTCTGAAGTGTATTCTTTTCTGAAAATAGAAGTGTTTTATTCCTCTGACACCACAGCGATTTAAAAATGAATACATTTTAATAATAATCTAATAAAGAGAATGGCATTTCATACTTTTTATCTGTTTGTTGTTGCGTCTCATGTTGCAGAAACAAGTTGGTTCTCGATGTCGCTTGCATTATAGCAGCGATAAACAGCCAGTCGTCCCTTCATCACCCTCTTTTTCTATCTTTCTCTCTCTCTCAGATTTTGAAAAAAATTAAAATTACTGCTTTATCTCGGAGACTGGAGACGCCGTCCTTAAGTGTTAATAATAAACATCTTACAGCAGTGTTGAAGTTCAAATCCTCCTCATTTAGTATTTAATTAAAAAAATTTAAAATAATAAAACTGACATGAAAAGAAACAATAAATAGATGCAAAAACAAGACGTAGAGAAGACTAAAATACTTGCTGAAAATAAATATATAAGTATAAAGTGTGTGTGTGTGTGTGTTCTCTAACTCGTCTCTGTATTACACACCACTTTGTAATCACTCCGACTCAGCAGTGTGTGTAAAGTGTCGCTGCTGATAAACTCCATCATTAACCTGATAAATCTGAAAAGCTCGGAGCGACGACGTCACCGACCCACACGTCCCGCAATCAATAAACTTCCTTCTCCTTTTTTTTGTTCAGCGAGCATGAAATTGACAGACGGAGGCGTGCGGATCTAATCGTCCCACAAATCTGTCCTCCTCCTCCTCCTGCTCCTCCTCTGACGAAGATGTCGAGGACAAACGAATGCCCTTCTGAAAATCAGAAACGCTTCACGACGAAGACACGCAAAAGGAAGATGTGTCGACGAGCTCCGAGTCACAGGAGCGGATTTGACCTCATGTAACCTTAATGTGTTTATGTGGAGCGTCCGCTGTACGTACACTCCCGTTCAAAAGTTTGGGGTCACTTTGAAATGTCCTTATTTTTGAAAGAAAAGCGCTGTTCTTTTCAATGAAGCTCGCTTTAAACTAATCAGAAATCCACTCTATACATTGCTAATGTGGTAAATGACTATTCTAGCTGCAAATGTCTGGTTTTTGGTGCAATATCTCCATAGGTGTATAGAGGCCCATTTCCAGCAACTCTCACTCCAGTGTTCTAATGGTACAATGTGTTTGCTCATTGCCTCAGAAGGCTAATGGATGATTAGAAAACCCTTGTACAATCATGTTAGCACAGCTGAAAACAGTTGAGCTCTTTAGAGAAGCTATAAAACTGACCTTCCTTTGAGCAGATTGAGTTTCTGGAGCATCACATCTGTGGGGTCGATTAAATGCTCAAAATGGCCAGAAAAATGTCTCGACTATATTTTCTATTCATTTTACAACTTATGGTGGGAAATAAAAGTGTGACTTTTCATGGAAAACACAAAATTGTCTGGGTGACCCCAAACTTTTGAACGGTAGTGTATCCCTGCGAAGGAGCTGTTGCTATAGAAACAATAGCATATCAGAATGTTACTGCGCTCCTGTCAGAGCTGCTGTTAGAGGAAATTAATCAACACCTTCCGACCAATCAGAATCCTGCACTCCACAGCTGTGTGGTGTAAAGTAAGATGTACAGCAAATATCATCATCAGCTGTTTCTCTTTAATAACCACGTAATTATGAAAGTGTTCGATTCCATTCAAGCTGACGAGAACATTAGAGATCCTTCACTGAGCTGTGTAATTCATCACACCTGCTACAGGAACAGTCCGACTTATAGCCTGGAAAATTCTGAGGTGTGTAGTTTTCCGAGATCGGGAAAGTCACTCTCTGTGTAATAATGAATATTTACCCCCTGTTCTGTTGAATTCTGGATTCTGATTGGTTGGAAGGCATTGATTAATTTTCTACAGCAGGTTTATATTGATGTGCTCATTCTAACGATCGCGATCGTTTCTATAGTAACAGTTTATACAGCGGGTGCTCCGCCTTCTAAAACACAGGCGTAACTTTAATAAGGACAGGTGGGGACATGTCCCCACCAACTTTGACAGGGCAGGGGACAGTCCCCACCAACATTTCACGCCTTTTCCGAACGTTTAGAGACACGCGCGACTGTTTTCCCCTGTTTTATCCCATGAATGACAAGCCCCGCTGTTGCCGCCGCTTAGCTGCTGTTTTGAGAGCTGTAACCTGATTGGCGGCAGCTCTCTGCTATGTGTGTAGCAACCAACGACTCATTGGACCAAACTGGACAATGTGAACATTAAAGACATTTGTCAGCAGTTTGTGGAAGTAAGTGAGAGGAGAAGGAAGGTGTTTGGTACTTGTAAATGAATACTGTGGTGCATAGTCTTACATGGAGGGCAAGGGAAGTTTCATTTTTTTGTTTCTTTTTAATTATTATTATTTTTTAAATAACTGTAAACTGGAGGCTTTTTTTACATTATTGTGATGTTCGTCCCTAATGTTGAGATGTTCGTTTCTTTTTGAAATGTTTTAAATTTTGTAATAATTTGAATTGAATTGTTTGACTTGCAAATACATTTTGTGGTTTGCACAAATTACACAGATTATAAAATCACCTAGATTTCCTTTATATGTAAGATTATATTATTAATTTGTGCCTTGTTGAAACTGCTACACCTGTTTCTTCCCAGACCTGGTGTAATCCTGGTTTAGTCATATTAATTCTAGTTTAGTATGCTCTTGTTTGTGGTTTAGCCTTGGTTTAGTCCTGATGTGATCCGTGTTTGCCCTGGCTGAAACATTGAAGTTCTGGTTTAGACCTGGCTCGTGTATAGTCCTGGTTTAGTTTTGAGTAGTCCTGTTTATGTGCTATCCCTTACCCCTTAGTTTGTATCTGTTTTGACTGAGCATTGTTGGTGGCCCTATTGTTTTTTTGTGACACTAGAATCAACAATAAAAAGATGGCAATGAATGTTTTAAGATGATACTATTTATTGTGTATTTTTTCATATAGCGGTTGTACTGCAGGACACAAGTCCTTCCACAGAATCTAGTAATAATGTGTAATGTGTATATAGTTCATATGTAAAGTATGTTCAATCAATCAGTGTGCAAGAGAGTATTTGGTAGGTGTATTTTACCACCTTTTACCCATCAGAGTGCATCAGATTGCTTTATTTATGTGTGAAGATTCACAAAATTTTCTGGGGCAGGATCCCCCCCAGTTCTACATTTGTTTGGTCCATCATGTTTCCAGCCTTTCACTGCATACCCATTGACAGCCTGCCCTGAAATGGTTTTCATAAAAGTAGTGAGGCCATAGTACGCATCTCAAAATGCATCAAAATTAAGCCTTAAAACGGGATCTTTCTAAATTTTCTCCAGGGGGACCATGCCCCCTGACCCCCCTTGAAGGGAAGTATCGTGCCTGGAAATGTCCCCACCAACTTTGAACACAAAGTTACGCCCTTGTTCTAAAACGTGTGTAATCTTTGATCTGGTGAAGTTTAAGTTACAACAAGAACCAACCAGATTCTCAAATATTAAATGGATTAAAAATGTATGACTTCATTCCTTCATAAATAAATTGCGATCACTGCAGAGTGCTGTGTGTCGGAGGAATAAAACTCTTCACCCTGGGGTTGAGTATTAAAGGGTTCAACTGGGAACCTTTTCGAGAAGGTGAACTCTCTACTGGAGCTCGACATGGAACCTTTACCTGAAGAATCAAGTGTGTCAAAAAGAGTCGACTCAGAGTCGATTCATTCACAAATGATACATCACCATCTCTTTCATACAAATTCTCTCTCTTTCTCTCTCTCTCTCTCTTGCTTCCTTTTTCTCTTTGTCTGCACCAGTGTCTGTACTTTTGTCTCTGTACACACACACACACACACACACACACACACACACACACACACACACACAAGTGGAGCTTAGTGAACTCTCTCTCTCTCTCTCTCTCTCTCTCTCTCTCTCTCTGCCTTTCTTTATTCTCTATTTTCTCTCTGCCAGGATTGAAGTGATTGCATCTCAGCTCTCTGCATCGTTCTGAATCTCAATACAGTTCAGAGTAAAACACACACACACACACACACACACACACACATACAAATGAATAATGTTCAATCATCAGGCATTTATTTTTTCTTTTTCTATTCCATATTGGGAGAAAGATGAAAGTTTCTCTCTCTCTGTCTGTCTTTCTCTCTCTCTCTCTCTGTCTCCCTCTCTCTCTCTGTCTCTCTCTTGCTTTCTCTCTCTCTCTGTCTCCCTCTCTCTCTTTGTCTCTCTCTCTCTGTCTCTCTCTTGCTTTCTGTCTCTCTCTCTCTGTCTCCTTCTCTCTCTTTGTCTCTCTCTGTCTCTCTCTGTGTCTGTCTCTCTCTCTCTCTCTCTGAGGGTGTTTCCACACTGAGTGATGATTATTAAGTGGGTCAGGATGAAGGGATGTAGCACTATTTTTATCAAGAAACCATTTTCACCACACACACACACACACACACCATGGGTGAGGAGATTCCCTCAGCATCTCAAATAACAAAGCAAAAAATTGAAATCCCTTTTTACACACACACACACACACACACACACACACACACACACACACACACACACACACTTGTCTCCTGATGACTGCAGCATTCTGTTATACACAACTACACAATACACTCATACAGAAAGATACTGTATATACAGTTGTATGCAAAAGTTTGTGCACCCCTGCCCATCTCTCATTCTCTCTCATTATCTGTAGCCGCTTTATCCTGTTCTACAGGGTCGCAGGCAAGCTGGAGCCTATCCCAGCTGACTACGGGCGAAAGGCGGGGTTCACCCTGGACAAGTCGCCAGGTCATCATAGGGCTGACACATAGACACAGACAACCATTCACACTCACATTCACACCTACGCTCAATTTAGAGTCACCAGTTAACCTAACCTGCATGTCTTTGGACTGTGGGGGAAACCGGAGCACCCGGAGGAAACCCACGCGGACACGGGGAGAACATGCAAACTCCACACAGAAAGGCCCTCGCCGGCCACGGGGCTCGAACCCGGACCTTCTTGCTGTGAGGCGACAGTGCTAACCACTACACCACCGTGCCGCCCACCCCTGCCCATATTACATAAATACAACCACTGCACCAAATGAGATTTTCAAAAATAACTTTTCTTCTGTATTTCATCATCTTAAAAATTTGAACAAATAGTATCGTAGTAATTGTATTATGTGCAAAAGTTTAGACACCAGAATAAGTCGGTTAGTGAGTAACTCCTCCTTTGTCAGATCCCATGCTTTTGTCGCCAGCTTCAAGTCTTTCTATTCTTTTCTCTGTGCATGAAGATTTCAGCACCATGGACAACTCTACCCCTGCTCTCATTTCTCATCATCAGGCATTTAACACACGGTGTGGCTCCTCCTCCTCCTCCTCCTCCTCATCATCATCATCATCACCACAAAGTTTCTTTCAGACATCATCCATCTCCATTACAGACAAATTTCAAATATAACACCAGAATTAAATCGTTTTAAAAACTGAATGTTTCTTATCCAAAATTCTGCCTTGAGACTTTAGGCCACGCCCCTTGTCTCAGTCTGACGCTAACCCGTGAGTGACATCACTAACGCTACAGGCCGTGACTTACAGAGGTGTAGAGGTAGCCTTCACTGTTCATGCCCAGGTACAGCCCCGTCTTCGCCCCCTGAATGGCCACGATCCTCAGACCCACAGGAATCAAGTTGAACTGAGCTGAAACACACACACACACACACACACACACACATTTATTTATTAAAAACCACAAATCATCTCTTTCCTCTTCATCTGATCAATAAAACATTACATAAACAAATCTGATGGAAACTGAGCTGCGACAAATCCCGTCTCACACTCAACGATCCTCCTCCTCCTCCTGAGATACGAGATGGTGTTCAAAATCATTTCTAACTTTCTCGCCCAGCTATTCTCGGAGGTGAAATGACCTGAACATCATTTCTCTAACAGGAAATCATTTTTAAAAATCACATTCAAAATAAATATTTCCTAGAGTACATAAACTGGCATGTTTTATTCATGTATTTCACAAAATACTTTTTATCAAGTGATATTTAACAGTTATTCCACGAAATCGAGTCGTACATGAGCTGATAGCCGACGAGGTGCATAGCACCGAGTTGTCTAGAATCCATGTATGATGAGATTGAGTAGAATAACTGTTTTATTCTATTCAAATTCACTGGATTTTGAGAAACAGAGCATTTTAATTTTTATTTTTTGCAAATTTGATAAATTAAAACTTTATACAAAATGTCCAGGGCGGCACGGTAGTGTAGTGGTTAGCGCTGTCGCCTCACAGCAAGAAGGTCCGGGTTCGAGCCCCGTGGCCGGCGAGGGCCTTTCTGTGCGGAGTTTGCATGTTCTCCCCGTGTCCACGTGGGTTTCCTCCGGGTGCTCCGGTTTCCCCCACAGTCCAAAGACATGCAGGTTAGGTTAACTGGTGACTCTAAATTGAGCGTAGGTGTGAATGTGAGTGTGAATGGTTGTCTGTGTCTATGTGTCAGCCCTGTGATGACCTGGTGACTTGTCCAGGGTGTACCCCGCCTTTCGCCCGTAGTCAGCTGGGATAGGATCCAGCTTGCCTGCGACCCTGTAGAACAGGATAAGCGGTGATGGATGATGGACGGACAGACAAAATGTCCGACAAAATAATTTCCGCTTAGAATGTAAACAAACCAGTGAAATGGCAGGAGCAATTTGTGAAAAATGCGATAATAATAATGATTCTTGAAAAATAAAAAAGATACATTCTTACCATCAAATACTTTTATTCCATATTTTGTTGCTTTTTTGTATTTTTTAGGGTTTTGTTTTTGAGTAGAGTTTTTATTTCGTTCTCGATTGGTTCAGTAACACTCTCCAGTTGGCGGTTGGGAAACCAACTTAAACCAAATTACCACCACCGACTGGGCTGGAGTGTGGAACAGGAGATATGGGGGGAGGAGAGACTATATTCTTTTATCTATTTCTGTTTCTTTTAAACACTTGATAACAAAGTGATATATCTGACTTGATGCGCTTCGCCATTTTGTTTTTCTCTACTCATGGTATATGAGCTGATATCCTAGAAGTAAAGTAACCAATCAGAGCACGCGATTGCTCATATATCCAGTGAATGGGGATAGAATAATAGTTAAATATTATGCCAACTAGGCTTATAGTGTGTGTGTGTGTGTTTGTGTGAGAGAGAGAGAGAGAGAGAGAGAGAGAGAGAATGAATGGTGAGGTGTAAAACACTTGGCACGTTTACACACGAACTCACGCACGGATGCAAGCAAGCGAGTGGTGAGAGTTCCAGCTCTGAGCTCTCAAATTGATTATTAGTAAATAGCACACTAAAAGGGCGGAGACATGGAGAGAATACAGGTGGAGACAGAGGAAGAATATGGGCGGAGACAGAGAGAACGCAGGCGGAGAGAACACAGATGGAGAGAACACAGGCGGAGAGAACACAGATGGAGAGAACACAGATGGAGAGAACACAGGCGGAGAGAACACAGGCGGAGAGAACACAGATGGAGAGAACACAGATGGAGAGAACACAGATGGAGAGAGTGTTTCAAGTGTTTAACGTGAATAAAAATTTCTGCACAACATGAGCTCGTCTGTTTCAGTGTGTTCGCCTTGAGTATGAGCTCGTCAGGTAAAATCACCTGCATTAGCAAAGGTACAGTTTGGTAACATCTGCTGATGTTGAATCACATTCAGTTGCACCAATGACACCTAACCAACTCGTGAATAACACCTTTTCACACCTTTAACACCTTTCACACTTTAGTATGGAGCTGTTAGCCCATGAGGAATATTAGCCTGTTTAGCATTAGCTGTGATCTGTGTCCCTGTGTCCACATCAGCACAGACTAAACGTCTCAGTATTTCGTATTGATTTCGTATTTGAACGATGTGAACAAACTTATTTCCTCAGATCTTTTTAAGACTAAATAAAGTTAAAGTATAAATTGAATAAATAGATGAACTGGTAAATATGTAAATGAATGAATATACAACTAAGTATTAAATTAAAAAATTAACAAGATTAATAATAGATGGGTAGGTATGTGGAGGAATGTAAAAGAAATATGTCGATAATTGAGTGAATTTTTTTTCACACAAATAGAAATACATAGAATAAATAGATGTCAATATTTAACAGGATTAGATTAAAAAACAAATAAATAAACTAATTGTCATGTTACCTGGAAATCCATCCTGAAAATCTGTACAGTTTATCTGCTTAACTGCATTTGATTCTTTACACACACACACACACACACACACACACTTACAGAAGGAGCTGCTCTCGTCCCTTGTGCCGTCCATGGTTCCATCTGGCTGCATCTGGAGGTAAAAGCCATGCTGACTGTACAGGCGTGTGACAATCCCTTTTAGCTGAGGCTCTGTGAAACACACACACACACACTCACAAAATGAAAAGATTAAAGGACATTAATCTTTAAAGGACCTTAAAGGTGCAGTCAGTGATTTTATCCATTACTGACAGGCAGTTAGACATGTGATTGACAAGTGAATAGACACACCTCCTCATCCTGATTGGTCGGATATTGATGGTCCAATACAAGTTTAATTTATTTACAGTCAGGGGCCTCAGAGAGAAGGAGAGAAGCTTCATCAAGTATTACTCATTTAAACATCACTGACCGCACCTTTAAACCCACACCGGTGTGGCTGTGAGCCTGCTGTCGTTACTCCCCGAGCAAGAAGAAGTTCAGGTTCCACGCTATAAAAGATGGATTAGTGTCGGGAGAGTGTTTGTGACTGAGGGAACAAGAGAAGAACAGAGTCTGAATGTTTTATGAGCTGCGTCCCTCAGGACTGTTATGTGTTCGTTCGCGAAATCAAAGAGGAAAAAACAGAGGCGTGACCATTCGTCCTCTCGCTTTATCTTCTGAAATGTCGGTCTGAGTGTGAACACTGACCCTCACGCTGAACACTGCTGAGCCCTGGTTCTGATTGGTGTTGATTAATTTTCTATAACAGCAGCTCTGGCAGTAGCGCAGCTGCAGATCACAGGTTTATATTAACATACTTTTCTAATACATTGTCGTTTCTATAGCAACAGCTGGTTCACAGGGACATGTTCAGTGGATATGGTGAAGTTTCAGTAAGGGGAGGAGGCGGGGTCTATATGTCTAAGTCCGTCTGTCCTAAAGAAGGAGGTGTGGCCTCTGTGTGTGTGTGTGTGTGTGTGTGTGTGTGTGTGTGTGTGTGTGTGTGTGTGTGTGTGAGTTCTAAAGAAGGAGGTGTGACCTATGTTTGTCTGTCCTAAAGAGAAGGAGTTGTGGCGTGTGTGTGTGTGTGAGTTCTAAAGAAGGAGACGTGGCCTGTGTGTGTGTGTGTGTGTGTGTGTGTGTGTGTGTGTGTGTGTGTGTGTGTGTGTGTGTTCTAAAGGATATGTAGCCTGTGTGTGTCAGTTCTAAAGAAGGAGGAATGGCTTGTGTGTGTGTGTGTGTGTGTGTACTATTTCTGTTCCTCCATCCTGATGTCGGCGCCATTAGGCCTCATGAATTACAGGCACTAATGAGTCATTATTCTCTCACACACCAGCGAGTGAAGCAAATTATTTGTATGGCTCGTGTTTATCGAGACTCATTTTGTACTCAGAGGAGGGAGGCGATGAGCGAGAGGGAGTGAGAGCGTGACAGGAGGAGGACTGCAGAGAGCCGCATAGCAATTGGGGAAATGGGGAAGAGAAAAAAGAAGGAAAAGATACCAGAGAGAGAAGAAGAGCAGAAATAATCAGTTTCTGGAATGAAAGCAGTCGAGTTGAGAGAGAGAGAGAGAGAGAGAGAGAGAGAGAGAGAGAGAGAGAGATTAGTGATTGTACAATTTTCTGGCCACAAGCTTCAGAATCATGAAGTTATAATCTCATTAAAGAGCCACATTTCTGTGTACGCACATACATGCAACAGAGACTTTTATTTTACTTTTATTTTTATTTTAAATTTGTCGTATTTTATGCCAGAAAATGTTTTTATATTAAAACATTGGAATAAATATTATTGTCTTGAATGAACTATCTATATATATATTTTTTTTCTAAAATGTTCCACCAAAAGAGTGTCTTCACAGTGAAATAAATATTTCTGTTCTAATTTCATACAAAAATAGACTTGAGAAAATTAAAATAATTAAATTAGATAAAAATTAGAGACAAATGATAGAATCCCCAAAGAACCTTTTCATCGATACATTTGCCAAATATCAAGAAAGATAGCTTGTTAAATAAATAAATAAATAAATTCAAATACAAAAAATACTACTATTGTACGACTATGAAGAGCTGCTGTTCTAGAAAATCCATTAACATTCTTCTGAGTAATCAGAACTGAGCAACAGACACAGCTGGGGTGGAAATATATCAGGGAAATTCCATCATTTCTCAATCACTCATAATTGCAGTAATTCTGTCTTTACATGCATTCGCAGAGGAACGTGGGCAGCTGATCACCTGCGTTCGATATAAAGGGAAAATTTGTGGACGTTTGATTTTTCATGTAACTGTTCCTTTAAAGCGCACCGCAGTAACCCGAGGTTGACCCTCAATGACAGATGGACGTTCGGCGCGATCGATTGACGTTCCACACATTAACCTTGACTGTTCTGCATTCTTGTCTTGTGTGTGTGTGTGTGTGTGTGTAAAGCGCTGCGGCTCCGTCTCGCTGTATCTGGATTAGAGAGCGGTGTAATTACGGGCTCCACGCCACTGAGCAGCCGAGGGCATTTCTCACTCCGCCGTCGGAGCCGAGCTCTGAGACACAGGGCTTCCCTCAGTGTGGATTAACTCCATCCAGCTTCCCACCAATCCCTGCTCTCCATCTGTTTACTGCTTCACTCGTTTAATCTCCCACTCTCTCCAACATGTCCATCATGATCACAAGCCGGAAAATCCACCCAAACGCTGCAGAAGATATGATCAGTCTGCCCTGGTGGGATGGTGGTGTTTATGTGGACGGTTTGGAGGAAATGGCACCTGAAGATCAAAAGCCACATGACTGTTTACACGGGGAAAGTTTCCCTGATTCAGAGTCGGGATACACACCTGCTCACGGAGGGGTTTACACCATTAGAATCATCAACGTGGAGTTTATGCTTCCAAATTTGGCAAATTAAACACTCACTCATCTGTAAATGGCTTTAAACGCAAACACTCCCCTTTAAATGCCTTTTAATCCAAACAGTCTCCTTTAAGCACAAACACCACATGAAAGCAGATACGCAGAGCCATGGCCTCACTTTTGCTTATAAATGCCTTGAGACTTCAAGAATGGCACAGGAATAGTTTTAAGCGTTAACAATAAATGTAATATCGTAATTTTTATGATTAAAGTGATTTATATAAGTAGCGGTCTGAGTGAATGACCTTGACGTCCTTAACGTCACAGCAGGAAGTCTATCGGTCTCCTCGCCATTTCCGCTATACTAAAACACAGATCTGACGGCAACCCAGATCCTCCATTTTGAGCTAATTTATCACCATGACACGTAGATGTGTTTTTGGCTGGTGCAGCAACATGACAGAAGGTGGATTTACATTGCATTCATGGCCCAAGAATGTTCAAACTGCAAAGATTTGGAAGCATTTTGCGAGAAGTTCACGGGCACGTTGGGTGCCTACGAAGTGGTCTCTCCTCTGCTCTGCACATTTTACTGAAGACTCATATGAGACCTCTGATCTGTTGAGGAGCGTTGGCTGTAAGCCTGTATTGAAAGAGGGTGCAGAACCAACAATTCAAGGAAAAGAAAACTACAAGAAAAGGAAAGTATTTACAACCCTGATTCCAAAAAAGTTGGGACAAAGTACAAATTGTAAATAAAAACGGAATGCAATGATGTGGAAGTTTCAAAATTCCATATTGTATTCAGAATAGAACATAGATGACATATCAAATGTTTAAACTGAGAAAATGTATCATTTAAAGAGAAAAATTAGGTGATTTTAAATTTCATGGCAACAACACATCTCAAAAAAGTTGGGACAAGGCCATGTTTACCACTGTGAGACATCCCCTTTTCTCTTTACAACAGTCTGTAAACGTCTGGGGACTGAGGAGACAAGTTGCTCAAGTTTAGGGATAGGAATGTTAACCCATTCTTGTCTAATGTAGGATTCTAGTTGTTCAACTGTCTTAGGTCTTTTTTGTCGTACCTTCCGTTTTATGATGCGCCAAATGTTTTCTATGGGTGAAAGATCTGGACTGCAGGCTGGCCAGTTCAGTACCCGGACCCTTCTTCTACGCAGCCATGATGCTGTAATTGATGCAGTATGTGGTTTGGCATTGTCATGTTGGAAAATGCAAGGTCTTCCCTGAAAGAGACGTCGTCTGGATGGGAGCATATGTTGCTCTAGAACCTGGATATACCTTTCAGCATTGATGGTGTCTTTCCAGATGTGTAAGCTGCCCGTGCCACACGCACTAATGCAACCCCGTACCATCAGAGATGCAGGCTTCTGAACTGAGCGCCGATAACAACTTGGGTCGTCCTTCTCCTTTTTAGTCCGAATGACACGGCGTCCCTGATTTCCATAAAGAACTTCAAATTTTGATTCGTCTGACCACAGAACAGTTTTCCACTTTGCCACAGTCCATTTTAAATGAGCCTTGGCCCAGAGAAGACGTCTGCGCTTCTGGATCATGTTTAGATACGGCTTCTTCTTTGAACTATAGAGTTTTAGCTGGCAACGGCGGATGGCACGATGAGTTGTGTTCACAGATAATGTTCTCTGGAAATATTCCTGAGCCCATTTTGTGATTTCCAATACAGAAGCATGCCTGTATGTGATGCAGTGCCGTCTAAGGGCCCGAAGATCACGGGCACCCAGTATGGTTTTCCAGCCTTGACCCTTACGCACAGAGATTCTTCCAGATTCTCTGAATCTTTTGATGATATTATGCACTGTAGATGATGATGTGTCCAAACTCTTTGCAATTTTACACTGTCGAACTCCTTTCTGATATTGCTCCACTTTTTGTCGGCGCAGAATTAGGGGGATTGGTGATCCTCTTCCCATCTTTACTTCTGAGAGCCGCTGCCACTCCAAGATGCTCTTTTTATACCCAGTCATGTTAATGACCGGCGGCACGGTGGTGTAGTGGTTAGCGCTGTCGCCTCACAGCAAGAAGGTCCTGGGTTCGAGCCCCGGGGCCGGCAAGGGCCTTTCTGTGTGGAGTTTGCATGTTCTCCCCGTGTCTGCGTGGGTTTCCTCTGGGTGCTCCGGTTTCCCCCACAGTCCAAAGACATGCAGGTTAGGTTAACTGGTGACTCTAAATTGAGCGTAGGTGTGAATGTGAGTGTGAATGGTTGTCTGTGTCTATGTGTCAGCCCTGTGATGACCTGGCGACTTGTCCAGGGTGTACCCCGCCTTTCGCCCGTAGTCAGCTGGGATAGGCTCCAGCTTGCCTGCGACCCTGTAGAAGGATAAAGCGGCTAGAGATAATGAGATGAGATGTTAATGACCTATTGCCAATTGACCTAATGAGTTGCAATTTGGTCCTCCAGCTGTTCCTTTTTTGGACCTTTAACTTTTCCAGCCTCTTATTGCCCCTGTCCCAACTTTTTTGAGATGTGTTGCTTTCATGAAATTTCAAATAAGCCAATATTTGGCATGAAATTTCAAAATGTCTCACTTTCGACATTTGATATGTTGTCTATGTTCTATTGTGAATACAATATCAGTTTTTGAGATTTGTAAATGATTGCATTCTATTTTTATTTACAATTTGTACTTTGTCCCAACTTTTTTGGAATCGGGGTTGTATTTTATTTATTTATTTTTTTAAAACACAAAGTTCAGTTGCACCAGTCCTCCCGGAGTGAGCTGAGGATTGTTGCTAAAACCCGGGATGGAATGGGACGTGACATATCGCTCGGTGCAGTGACCTCCCCGCAGTTGTTGCTAAAACCGGTGACATCTCGTTTCGTCCCGGGTTTTAGTGATTGCCTGAGCCAAGCAGTAATGGCGGAATACACAGTATGGAGAGAATGAGTGGAGCAGCTGTCTGATTTCGAAACTGGATATCGCTGCCATCTTGCCCTTACATGGAAGAAGTGAATGAATGGAGAACTGAACGAACAACTGAAAGTCAGATTGTTTCAAAACAGTCGGCCACAAGATCGTCCTTCAAGAAGGGAGAACGCAGACGGGTTACGCGCCGACTTTCATTTGGATACAAAAGAACAAAAACAACTCGTTGTTTCCCTGCGTTTAGATTAATCCATGTAACTTGTATTGTGTGTTTAAGTTAGTGGTATAAGATTATTTAATTTGCTTCAGAATGTGATTGTCTCAGTTCATCTGATTATTTAATGAGCCTTTTACGTTTTATCAGTGAAAATGCATGCGTGTACATGTATGTTGCATAAGTTATAACACCCATTCTGTTTTAATGAGAGTCAACCCACAATCAGTGAAGTCAAATAAGTCTTAGTTGAGCAAGTCGGTAACGCTATTTCTTACTTTCACCATAAATTTTTATTTATGTGAGTTTGGTCAATAGCTGTAAAAGGCCTCGGCCTTAAAACTGGTTCCCGCTGTGACGTCACGCGCTCAGGGCTGGCCGGCTCAGCGGGGCAGCGCCAATCACAACTTTGCGGTCAATTTTAACTCTCAAAAATATATATTTTTATTCCCATTTATGCAGCATACAAGAGTCAGGGATGGAGATACTATCCACTCAGAAATGTATTTACAAATAAAGGCTCTGCGTATCTCCTTTAAAGGGGAATGTTTACATTTAATGGGGAGTATTTACATTTAAAGGGGGTACATAGGTAGGCGCCCAATGTGGCCGTGAACAACTCGCATAACGCATCCAAATCTTTGCAGTTTGAACATTCTTGGGCCATGAATGCAACGTAAATCCACCTTCTGTCGTATTGCTGCCGCAGCCAGCAACACATCTACGTGGCATGTCGATAAATTAGCTCAAAATGGAGGATCGGAGTTGCAGTCAGCTCTGTGTTTTAGTATAGCGGAAATGGCGATGAGACCGATAGACTTCCTGCTGTGACGTTACGGACGTCAAGGTCATTCACTCAGACCGCTACCTATATAAATCACTTTAATCATAAAAATTACGATATTAGATTTATTGTTAACGCTTAAAACTATTCCTGTGCCATTCTTAAGGTCTCAAGGCATTTATAAACGAAAGTGAGGCCTTGGCTCTGCGTATTTAAATGCCTTTAAACACAAACACTCGCTGTTAAACGCCTTTAAAATCAACACTCATGATGGTGTTTGTGTTCTGAGTAGTGTGGTTTGGGACACGCCCACAGTAACGAGCAATAACGGTTAAGCGTTATCAGTGATGAGCGCAATCCATTGAAGAAAACTCACTCATTCTTGTCCCCAAATTAGTGTTTCACACAGGGCTCCTCTGCAGAGAACAGACACATGATGAACTTCTATCAGGTGATTGTGGAAAAATATAAAAGCACCACTTTCTGAAAGCTCGAGTGCCACGTTTCTGTCAGTTTGTGTGTTTCCAGCGTTCAGTACCCGGGGCGTGGGACGCACAGGTGAACCCCTCGGAGTGAATAAAACATCCTCGTCACGTCATTCAGAGCTCTCAGGATGGTCCCTTGAAACCGGATTTCCCACCGGGAGTGGACTAGTCGTGGTGTGTGAACATTAGAGGAACACGTCGTTGTCTTTACACCATACGGAGTCGATCAGCTGAGACGTAGTGCTTCTTTAGTGAAGGAAGTCAAACTCGTTCCATTCCCGAATGTCTTTTTGTGAAAAGTTGTGTACAGTATGAATACGATGAATGATTTGGAACGGGTCCACTAAGAAGTCCACTAAGAAGATTGTCATTGTGTTTGTACACTCATGAATAAAGTGCATGTGTTTGGTCTGTGATGATGTTCGTGCTGCCTAAGTAGTGATCAGGACGTGTGGATTTAGGACATGTCCATGTTGGACTGATGGTGTAAGGTGAATAGTGAGCAGTGGGGTAATGATGGGAACACACTGCAGATATGTGATGCTGATGACAGGATGCAGCCTGTCTTGGTTTGGGACGCGTCCACAGGGCAATTCCATGTAAATGTCAACCTCACCATGCAAAATTAAAGCAACATGTAATACATCAAAACCACTCCCAGAGATCTCACCTAGGCCTGTATTTTACAGATGTGAATAAGTTGAACCAATTTGTAACCAACCTAATCTGTCACTGTCAGTCTTTCTTTCTTATAATGTAAAACCCAAGCTAAAATCAACTTTGATCATGTACAATTCTATATTATTGCCACAAGCCACAGAAATGTATGCTAAAATCCACAAAACAGCAAAACAATAGCCATCCTAAATATTATTTAAGAACTTTGATAGTTTTAGCTGATATTTAGAGAGTTTTTCAAAGGGTTATGGTGGTTAAATTGCTGATTTTCTAAACATATGCCATGTCTATTTCAGACGCATCACATCCATAACGGAATTTCGTCACATCCATAACGCTGACTTTTCCTTCTGAAACTCTGCATGAAATACAAAATATTTTAAACAAAGATTTTTTAATATTCACCTTGGACCCCTCTGTCAAATGGATATCTCCATTTCGACATTAGGTTTACAGTTTCACAGAGTTTGATAAAAATGTACAGTCACCCAAGAAAAGTGATACTTTTTCTGTCACATCCATAACGCATCTTTTATTGGCACTTTCTGGCATGCCCTAGATGTACTATGGGAATTGTTCTTGTTCTATCACTTCTCCAGTATGGTACAGCCTTAAAATATGCAACACCTGTTTAAATACTGGGAGACAATAAAACATGCACTGGGCCATTTGTTGCCATTTTGAGTTCAAGTGTCATGTCCATAACGCTGGAATTGCTCCACAGTGGACTGATGATGGGGATGGTGTTTGTTTAGTTCCCTCTGGGATTGAAAAGTTCTATATTGTTAGTAAGTCAATTCAAAGATGGCGGAAGCACCTTTCTGGACCTTCCAGTATTTCTGTCACCAATGCACCGAAGAGATTAGTTCTCATCTCCCGGATTACATCTGTCCACGGTATAAGTCTGACTTCATTGAGGAGAAAAGTACAGAGACTGGGTCCACATCCACACCGTCCACCGGTGATCAGAATCTTCATCTGTTTGAGAATGTGGACCCGACTCTGTTTACCTTGCCACACCTGTACAGCCAACTGGCTTTGGGCGTCTTCAGAGAAGCTTTGGCTCTCTGGATGGGCATGCCATCTGAGAACTGGCACGAGAGGGAGATGTCATCATGCCCGTCTGTGAATTTTATGAGGCTTGGAACTCATGACTGATGTCCAGTGTACCCATTAAAGGTCCAAAGAACCCTGAAAGAACGCCAGCTTCAGTACTCCATCAGAGAACTAGCTGGCATGGTAGCGTAAATTAGCACTGTAACAGCATCAGTGATCAGAAAGTGAAAGTTAATTCCAGAGTCAGTGATGTTTTAGTGTTAGATGATGATGATGATGATGATGATGATGATGACACAGTGTAGATGGTGCTGAAAACACGAGAGATGGTGACTGTGTGTTTGTGCGAAGATTAATGCTGAATGTGCAGAGCAGCGGTTTGAAGTGTAAACCAACACTGCAGTGTGTGTGTGTGTGTGTGTATCTGCCTGCTTTATTTTTCTGCCTCGTTTTCAGGACTCGATGTGTCGTGTTTTGTAAAGAAATGTCCTGCAACACGAGGCTCTGGGACGGCGGCCCACCGGTAACGAAACCTGGAACCGCCGCTGACGTCAACACACTCACAGAGCTCAGAGATTAGAAATGGAAATGTCTCTCTGTGTCTACTTATCTTAACCCCCCCACACACACACACACACGGATAGCGTCTCTCCGTATCTCCTCTCGTTAGATTCGAGGTCAAACTCAATCTGTCCTTGTCGCTTTTAATCAGACCGTCTATGAATTTCATTTCAGCCGAGACGATCTCGAGGTCTCCGCTGTCACGCTGCACTCGTGATTCCTTTAACGATTTGAGACAAAATGTTAAACGAGTGTTTCTGCAGAGTTTGTGTTTACTGCATGCCAAGGAATTAACCTTCAGCTCTTCTACATATATTTATCTCCGGAGTCTCTGTAAATTCTCCTCCTGTAGACACCACGATGTTCTCGTCCCACATTTTCGGTTAAAGCCTTAGTTAAAAAAATTCTCTTCTTTTATAAATGTGAGCTGTTTTATATCGCTGTTGTCTCTTTTTGAGGAACCTTTAAAAATGACAAGTAGAACCATATCAAAGGAGGCTTTTTGAGAAATAGTTCTGAAGAAAAGTGTTTTGGGGAACAAAGAACCCGATAAGTATTTCCCAATCAGAATGAGTTCCAAGAAGAACCTTTCACCTTTAATGTCTTAGAACCGAGTACCACATGTTAAACCTCCGACAGCTTCTAAGAAGAACCCGAGCAGGTGTTTGAAGTTTGTTACACACACACACACACACACACACTGGAGAAAAAATGCTTTGCTGATAAGTTTTTATTCCTTTTATACCACAGAAACGTACCAACTTTCTGAGGAACAACACGTCATACTTTGAGAGTACGTCGTGCGCATTCTGGCTGCTGCTTCTCACCGGAGCTTTTTTATTTTATTTTCTCTTTTTTATTTTAATTTTTTTTTCTTTTTTCTGTGTTTGATGTTTGTTTGAGTGTTTTGTCCGCCAGCTGTGGTGTAGCCCCCTCCTTTGTTTTTCTTTTTGTGTTTGTATAGTTTGATGTTTGTTCTTTGTTTGAATGTTTTGTCCGCCGGTTGTGGTGTTGTGCTTGACCCAGTTTTGGGCGTCGGTTCCCTCCAGGCCTTGGTTCGCTGTGGGTGATGCCTGTGCTCCCAGCTATGGACTGCAGTGAGCTCGTTGCTCATTTTAACATCGTGGTTGTCCAGCGCTCTGTGCTTTAGTGCTTGGCGTGATGTTCCGAGCAATTGTTGCTCGGTGGCGTCGCGGCAGCTGTGCAGGCGGTTTGGGACACACCAACGCTCTGCATGGCGGTGCTTCTGTGCTCGCTTTGTGGATCCATGGCGTGGTGTTCGAGCGATGTTGCTGGCGGCATCACGGCGGTGGTGCTGGAGATGTGGGACTGTGGCTGCTACACCACTGGAATGATATCCTGACCTCTATTTGGTGGACTTTTTTCTTTTCTTTTTTCTGCCTATTATTGTAAAGTGACCTTGGGTTTTGAGAAAGGTGCTATATAAATTGAACTTCTTCTTCTTATTATTATTATTATTATTATTATTATTATTATTATTATTATTATTATTATATACTTTTTATCTGTTTCTAGTTACATTTAATACGCAGGGAAACAAACAAGTTCCTGTTCTCACTTACGTTAAAGCAGCTGTAAAAATCCATTCCCTCACCAACCTTTCTTTCCTTCTTGTAGAATAAAACTGAGAAACCGAACACCGTATTAAAAAAAAAGTCAGAAAATGTTCCAGTTTCACCTCTGACTGTTAGAAAGCACTGACACTGGAGACTCCTTCCACAAATACAGAGAACTTCACCATGTCAACAACTCCAAACATGGTTTTAATCCGTCCCTGAGAACGAGCTGTTGCTATGGAAATGATAACGTATTAGCGAGGTGTATATATAGAACGAGCGAATGATTATAATCCGCAGCTGCATCATTATACACGCAGTTATATAATAATCTGTTCTCGTGTTTCATTTATTTGACATGATTCACTGGGCTTTCTCAAGCAAACACGTGTCAAAGACCCAAAAAACAATCATCGTTAATATTCATCAGCTCCGCTGTAATAATCGCAGCGTGACGGATCGTACATGGGGCACACAGGAGGCTGTTCTTTCATTCTTTCTTTTTATTTTTTTCCTCTTTAAAAAGCTGTGATGAATGTGGGTCGGTGAATCTCCTGGAAAGATTCTCACATGATCCTGATCAAAAATGTCCGTATTATTTTCATTTGAGTGAGAAAAGAAAAGAATTCACGTGTAATGGAAGATGAAGAGCAGATTTTCAAATCAATAAAATGTAAATTTATTGGTGTTTTTGGTGAAAACCGTCAGTCGAAGATGTTTTGTGCATAAAAGAATCTGGAAATCTGCTGGATTTGTTCGTACCGAGATTCTGATGGCGCATGAGCACAAAAAAACAAACAAACAAAACCTTCAGAAAGTCAAAGAAACTGGAACTCGGAACTACTTGATGGAACGTGAAAGAAAAAACAAGTTCATGTCTAAAATATTTAATATTGATGTTTAAAGTTATGACCAAAAGATAACGATGTTCTTCACGTGTAAACATTGACACAGTTTACGAATGTTGGATGATTTGGAAGGGAAAAAAAATCTACCGTCAATTAAAACAAAACTTCCCTGTAGTTGAGCACAAAGTTTTATGATTTAATTTAAGATTTTGTGTTGAAGTTTGTAAAGATGGAACAGAGACGTGCTGCACTGAGACAAAATTCACGAGCGTGGACACGACACACGACACGACAGAGTTCAGTTCATATTAAACGAGCCATTAAATATCCACAAATGCGTGTTTATTAACTAACTTTTGGTGATGTGTGATAAATGACAATAATTTTGCGTTTTTAATACTTTATACAGCTGATAACATTGCCTTTATTCACGTTGTGCTTTATTTACATAAATTTAAATGTAAATGTGTAAAAGTTTGAGTAAATAAATCACTGTGCAGTAGCTCGTGAATTAATGATCGATTTATACAAATGTTGAAGTTTGTGAAATAAAAGATTGAACCATAAAAGTCCTGTATATTTAATGTTGATGATGAAATCTGTTTTAAATCTGGATTTACAAAGAAATCAAATGAAAGTGAATTTCAGATATAAAATGCACAGCCGTTTATTTTTTTTAAATGTGTATTTTTCAGAATATCATTATTTGTATGTTCCAGGTGATCACAGCTTTATTTATTGTAAAAGCTCAGTATTGTATAATTTAATTATTATTTTTTATTTCCTCTACTCATTTTCACACAACCAGAGAGAGACATGGTCTGTCTCATACTCTGTCTCTCTCTCTCTCTGTCTGTAGGTTTTTCTGTTGGTGTCTTACACTCTGTGTGTGTGTGTGTGTGTGTGTGTGTGTGTGTGTGTTTCTCGCTCTGTCTGTCTCTGTGTGTGTGTGTGTCTCTCTCTCTCTCCCTGTCTCCCTCTCAGTAGGTTTTTCTGTTGCTGTCTCTCTCTCTCTCTGTCTCCCTCTCTCTGTTTGTCTCTCTATCTCTGTTTCTTTCTCTCTGTTTCACTCTCTCTGTCTCTCTCTTGCTATGTGTGTGTGTATGTGTTTTTCTGTCTCTCTGTTTCTCTCTCTCTCTGTTTCTCTCTCTCTGTTTCTCTCTCTCTCTGTCTCTCTCTCAGTTTCTCTTGCTCTCTGTCTCTCTCTCTCTCTCTCTGTTTCTCTCCCCCTCTGTCTCTCTCTCTCTGTTTCTTTCTCTCTCTCTGTCTCTCTCTCTGTTTCTCTCCCCCTCTCTGTCTCTCTCTCTCTCTGTTTCTCTCCCCTCTCTCTCTGTCTCTCTCTCTCTGTTTCTCTTTCTCTGTCTCTCCCCCTCTCTCTGTTTCTCTGTCTGTCTGTTTCTCTCTCTCTCTCTCTCTCTCTCTGTTTCTTTCTCTGTTTCTCTCCCTGTTTCTCTCTCTCTCTCTCTCTCTCTCGCTGTTTCTCTCTCTCTCTCTCTCTCTCTCTCTCTCTGATGAGGGTATCTTACACTGTGCAGTGTGATCAGATGTTGTTGACGAAGCAGAATAAAACGTGCGTCTTTAACGGTCAGCTTAATGCTATCCTCCTCCTCCGGGCCGAGTTGAGTGTGTCCTCGTGTCCTGAGCAGGACACACACACACACACACACTCTCACACACACACACTCACAGGAGGTTCACTTATCAGACATTTTCTCCAGGCTGAAACAGTCGTAATATAGTGATCAGTCAAAATTCGCCACCTATAATCATCATTTATTGACAAAAGTTAGCGGAGTTACTGTATTTACTTCCTGACTCACTCATTTATTTGCTTCCCTACTAACTAACTTACTGACTTATTGAGTTAGTTAACAAAATAACACTCGTGTAAACACAATCATGGCATAAAATATAAAATGACGAATAATATTTCTCCAGGAGTGGAATGTTGCCTTGGCTAAGAATTCTCCTTGCTGGCTCCATGTTTTTAGCTCGCGCTTTACTAAATCACCAGCATCAGTTCCACCGGTAATCCTTTACGGAAGCGTCTCTCACTCACTGATACTTGTCGGATCCAGCATGCCACTTCATTTTCTTCATGAACGCTTTTAAATAATGAGCTAACAAACGATAATACTGCTTTAGATCAGCGAGCTGCAGAAGGAGTGTGTATAAAACACTGTGTAAAGGTAACTCTCAACAAGATGCTACCACCACCATGCTTCACAGAGGGGATGATGTTCTCAGTGTCGAGTTTCCCACAAATGTAACACTTTGTGCCAGGGCAAAAAAAAAAAAAAAAACATTCGTTTTTGGGTCTCATCGGACCAGAGAACCCGTTTCCTGTACGTTTGATGGATCTCCTACACTTCAGCTGCCTGAAGAACCCTGAAGGAAGGATTCCTTTTTTTTAATGAGAGTATCAGAAAAGATTCAGACTGAATGTTCTCACTGCAGAAAAAAAGCTTCCTCTGGGGCACAAAACAACATTCTCGTGTTCTAGAGTTCAAGAGTTCTGATGTTTTCTTTCAGAATCTCCTTTCTCAGGTTCGAAAAACGTTTTTATCATCAACCATTTTAGGAAAAAATTCTCAAGCCAAGTGCTTTATAAACCTGCACTTGAAAGGTGTGTGTGTGTGTGTGTGTGTGTGTGTGTGTGTGTGTGTGTGTGTGTGTGTGTGTGTAAGGGGGTACAGGGAAAACAGAGAGCTCAGTTATTGATTAGTTGCCACACGTTAATGAGCAACATTGATCCACAGTGTGTGAGAGAGAATCTTAAAAATGCTGACGCAGCTGTAACCAGGGTTCCGTGTGTGTGTGTGTGTGTGTGTGTGTGTGTGTCCGTGCACTATTTTATCGTAGTAACAGTAGAAAAGCACAATGTTCTCAGTGGATATCATGGCAGTATTCGAAAACAGCACACACACACACACACACACACACACACACACACACACACACACGCAGAGATACATACACACAGCATTTCCGTCCTTCAGAAACGTTTGTTTATTTCAGTGTTTCTGCTCTGTAGGTTGTCAAATGAAATATGTATGTGTGTGTGTGTGTGTGTGTGTGTGTGTGTGTAATATGAGAGTGTGTGTTTCTTTCTCTCGCCAGTGGCAAGGTTACCTGTGACTTAAACATGAGCTGCCATTTCTAAATGACCTGAGTGTGTACTGTAGCATGGATTAAACATGTATGTAGGACACACACACACACACACACACACACACACACACAGGGAGCTATTATAGGTCTGAGTGTAATATTTCATGTCCCAGAGGACTTAAAGGTGAAAGAAACCCAGAATAGCACATACATGTGGGACACTTCAACACACACACACACACACACACACACACACACACTCCATATTAACCGAATTAAAGAAACAAATTCCTGAAGCATTTTGCCAATGTTAAAAAAAATAGTGTGTTAAATACCTCAATAAAAAAGTGCTCAAAAATTAATTTATAAACATTATTTCTAAAACAATTAAAGTGTTACATTTTTTTACGTATTTTTAAATCATAAAAATCATATTTAAACCTAACTAGCAATTTAATAGGTTTCATACTTGTACATGTAAATAATGTATGATGTTTGTATGATGGTATACATTTATTTCAGTAAGCCCCGCCTCCTCTCTCCACTCATTGGTTGTTATTCAGAAGATTGACTTTACATGAATCACATCGATTAAAAACCGACGGAACGATGATGTCACAAGGATAACGATGTACAGAGCTCACGATAGAGATCATTAATCTTAACGAATAGTCAATTAATATGTTAATTAAAGATAATCGATGATTCAGTGACCTTCAAACGGAACTCTCGTGTTCTGTGTTATTTCTCACGTGATGTGGAACCTGGTTTATTTTACAGAAAACTAAGTTGAAACCCTATAAAAAACAAACCTTATAGAACCGCAGTTTCATCTCCTCTTCGTGTCATGAATGTGTATAGAGACGTGATGTGTTACGAAGAAATATAAAGCTTGGAAGAAAAGAGCCGACATCGTTGGAGTCCCTGGAGAGTGTTTGTGAGTGACAGTGCTAATCTGCTAATCTGCTAATAGCTGATACGAACACGAAGCCTGGCATGTAGCGTCCATCAAACAAACCATTTTCACAAGTTCTTTTATATTTGTTAAAACATTTGAGCTCATTTTAAAGATGAATAAATCGTATTCTGGAGTAAACTAGTCATTGAGCCTCTGATCAGTGTATTGTTAGCTGGTAGCTCCTTCATCACCTGGCCCTGACTGCTCCACCACCTCGTCCTCTTCCTCAAACCTCCATCACATTACCACGTGGTCTATCTAAGAGTATTTGACTCTTCAAATGGAGAAAAAAATCTGTAACATTAACAATAAAACGCTAAAACCACGCAGAACAAGTCAACAATATTCACGATCATACATAGAAGTTATGACCTATAGTTTAACAGATTAAATACAATTTCTAAACATCTATTTAAAGTAGCATCGTCAGTCAACAGGCTGCTTGACTCGATGATGAAATAGTTTTGGAAGGACACTACGTTTACCTGTATGTTATAATCCGTGCGCAGAAAGGGAGGGCTGAGAGCAGGGCATTCAGCTGGTTGTAATCTGCATCCTCACCACTAGAGGCCAGTAGATCTGACATAGTGTCTCTTTTTTATTAAATAACATATTAATGAATTGGTATTAATAGCTAATAATTACTCAGTTAGTTGATGAGTTACTATATTACATCTTAATGACCACTAGATTAATTCTTCATCACATCGCTGTTAACTGAGCAACACTGAATTATTGACTCTGTGATAAATCCTTCCAGGTTACTTATTAAATCAATTATAGATAATCAATGATGTAATAAATGATTCATCAGCGACCTGTTACATGATTCTGCGATCTGCGATGCCACACAGGGAGCGGAAATGAGACAAAATTGTCTGGAAAGTCAACGTGTCCCTCAGATGTTCTGGTAACAAAGTCTCTGTGTGAATAAAATTTCTCTAAACGTGTTCGTCACGCTTTTCAACAACTTGATAGAAAAATTTACTTTCGAAATCATGAACTCATAAGAAAAAAATCAACGATGTTCAGATTACAAACAAACCCCGTTTAAACGTAGCATGTTGCTCGGCAACTGAAAAAACAATTGACACTAAGCCCAAAGCAGCTAAAATCTGAGGTGATTTAGCGAGCTAGCCACCACATATCTGTTAACGCATTTGTACAGATGAAAGAAAATGATCAGGAATGTTAACGTTTACCTCAGAAGTGTTGGAAAATTACTGAGAAGAGTCTCAGAATGACTCAGAAGTTACTACACAAGTTCCCGTGAAACATCAGCCAAACATGTAGCAGATCAGTCAAATCACAGATCTTCATTTATATGAGTGTGCTTATTTATTTCAACTCTCAAGTGGATGTGAAATCAAAATGGCTGCCCACAGCGTCTCCAGTAAACACAGCAGCATGTCTTACTTTAAACGAGTTACCGTATATACGTTTACTTTAGATTAATCAACATACAGACACGTTCAGAATTCAGGTTTGAGGAGGCAGATACACATTACTCAGCACAGTTAGCTGGCTAGCTGAGTTGCTAATAAAAAAATGAACACGGAGGCGTCCACATTCCATGTTTTTTTCGTGATTTTGTAGCTCGACATTGAAAAATGGTGTAGTTCTGAGTTCTGACACTGAAAAATGGTGTAGTTCTGAGTTCTGACATCGAAAAATGGTGTAGTTCTGAGTTCTGTAGCTCGACATTGAAAAATGGTGTAGTTTTGAGTTCTGACCCCCCAAATCTTGAAAGTTGAAAGCAGCATTTCTACGACAAATTTAAGTGAAACAGTGGACGGATTGACAAGCCACACCCCCAAGAGACAAACTACAAGTGACCCAAGTGGCTTGTCGGCTGGTAACATGAGCCTTTTCGGTTTAACAGTGAGACGGTTAAACAGTGAGACAGGTGTACCTGGTCTTTTGTCGGTTCTCCCTCTTCGTCCTCCACATAGTCGCACTTTCGAGATGAGAACGAGGATCTGTTTCTGGCACAGCGACTTGTTGCTCTTGGGGCACGGCCTGCGCTTGTTGGCGATTGGTCGGTTGGCCTGGTCGTCCTTCACCGCCCGTTTTTGTCTGATCAGAGAGCTGGCGAGAGCTGCCATCTTCCCCCCCTCTCAACTGTGGGAGGGGGGTTGGACTGAGGTTTTGACTGAGGTTCTGCGCTCGGTTACTCACTCCTGGTCCTGATGCAGGGTAAAGTGCTCGCTGGAGGTTTGAAGCCCCTCAAGGGTTCAGGGCTTTGTGTGAGCTTTGGTTTGGTTTTTTAACAAAACAAAATACTTGCAGAGGTAGAAGTGTTAAGTTCTGTTCGAGTGTCTCCTTGCTCTGGGTTTCCTCCTCATCGTTATCGTCGTTTGGTTTGGAACGAGTCCATTTTTAAATTTGTGAAATGCGTTAACGTTTCCATAAAAAAAAAGAGAAGAGATGAAGAGACCGAAGGAGTCCTAGTGATATCGACCCCGATCCCTGCCTGCCCTCCCCTCCCACCCCGCAAGTCTCAGCCCCGAAACCCAAAACAGTGACGAGGCTAAAGTTCACATACTCGTTAAAAAAGAAAAAATAGAGAAACAGAGATGTTCTCACCGCTGGAACGTGTCCCTTTCTCCTCGGATTATAAAGTTTTCTTCTGGAAGATCCTGAAGCAGAGGAATAATCTCAAAAAAATGATAGACTGGAGCGCAAATCCTGCGCGATCACAGGCACTTCGGCGTCAGCTGTCGGACGAATGAAGACAATGATGGAAGGATGGACAGAGAGAGATTTCCTTCCCGCCTCTTTTGGCAAGCTCTCTCACAGTCTCTCTCTCTCTCTCTCTCTCTCTCTGTCACCCAGCCCTACCTGTGTGTGTGTGTGTGTGTGTGTGTGTGTGTGTGTGTGTGTGTGTGTGTGTGTGTGTGTGTGTGTGTGAGTGACAGAGAGAGAGAGAGAGAATGAAACCACCAGTAAAGGTGACATTCATGAGAGAATGGAAAATGGAGGGAGGGAAAGAAAGAGCAATGGAGAGAGAGAGAAAGAGAGAGAGAGAGAGAGAGAGAGAGAGAGAGAGAGAAGAGAAATGCACCGAGCTCTACAAGAACACAAGCTACGATTCCACTCTCACTCTGTTACACTGTCCTTCACATGAGAGAGGGAGAGAGAGAGGGAGAGAGAGAGAGAGAGAGAGAGAGAGAGGAGTGTGTGAGGTGCCAGTGGTGACAGTTCTTCACTCGCCTCAGGAGAAACAGTAGAAGATGAGTCAGGCATTGCTGCCAAATTCAGGCACAGTGTTTTACACACACACACAGAGAGAGAGAGAGAGAGAGAGAGAGAGAGAGACTTTCAGGAATACACACACGTACATATAATAAGTTATAATAAAACATTAATAAACAGCTGCATCACATTCAGACAATAAATAGTTTCGACCTCTTCACTTTCCCTCTCTCACTCTGTTTCTCTCTCTTTCACTCTTTGTTTATCTCTCTCTCTCACTCTGCTTCTGTTTATCTCTCTCTTTTTCTCTCTCCCTCTGTTTCTCTCTCCCTCTGTCTCTCTCTCTCTCTCTGTATCTCTCACTGTTTATCTCTCTCTCTCTCTGTTTCTCTCTCTTTCGCTCTGTTTATCTTTCTCTCACTCTGTTTCTGTTTATCTCTCTCTCTTTCTCTCTCCCTCTGTCTCTCTCTCCCTGTATCTCTCTCACTGTTTATCTCTCTCTCTGTTTCTCTCTCTTTCACTCTTTGTTTATCTCTCTCTCACTCTGCTTCTGTTTATCTCTCTCTCTTTTTCTCTCTCCCTCTGTTTCTGTCTCTCTCACTGTTTATCTTTCTCTCTCTCTCTCTTTCTCTCCCCTGTTTTTCTCTCTCTCTGTCAAACACACTCTCCATCTTTTTCCCTCCTTTTTCATTTCTCTTGTCTTTCTCTTTATTCCTTGTTCTCTCCATTCATTATCTATAGCGCTTATCCTTCAGGGTTGCAGTGGAAGTTGGAGCGAATCCCAGCTGACTGCAGGTGAGAGGCGGGGTTCACCCTGGGCAGGTCGCCAATCTATCGCAAGACTTCCACAGAGACGAACAACCATCACACACACACACACACACACACACACACACACACACACAGTGCTTGGCCAAAAAAAAGTCACCATTTGGATTTAAATATCAAATACTTAAGAGCCGTGAAACACATGCATGTCGTCTCTCACACACTCTGAGCAGAAACCCCAGGCTCCTTTATCTGGATGAATTCATGAGGAGCATCGAGATGTGACTCAACTCGAGTATATTTTGGGACATAAATGTGCAAAAATGAAACATTTCTACTCCAGTTATTAGTGGTCAGAATTGCGAATTTGTCAAATATATTTGATAGAAAATCACAATTTCTGGTGTATTTTCATGAAACACTCTGTTTTTAGAAGAATGTTGGTCAAAGTTTCTGGTTGTTAGTAGATGGACATGAAAATGCTGAATTATTGTCTGTTTTTCATTCAAACCGACCAGTTACTAAGATCATTTCAGGTCAAAAACATTGCACTTGTGGTCAAATTTTGTAATTTATTCGCACTTTGTTGTGAAAACACCAGGTTTTTGTGTTTTTGTGTTTGTTTGTTTGTTTTTGCTGATTTTGATTAAAATCACTGAGTTACTGTGTTCTTCTCCACTCATGTGTGGTTTTTTTTTTTTTTTGAACAGAGAGGAGATTTTAGCGAGCCCTGCCCTCCGGTTACACTCCTCCAAATCCGACTCAATCCCTCTTTAGAGTCTCTCCGTCTCATTGCGTCGCCTTTTCCCTCGGAGGAATTAAGAGGAGGAAAAAAGTACTTGAATACGAAAGATTAATTTTACTGTTAATCTGTATAAAATGATGAGCAGTGTGTGTGTGTGTGTGTGTGTGTGTCAGAGTTAATCGAGTAAGTGAGGTTTCTTTCATCTGCATACTAAACACTGATGAATCCACAGAGAGGAAATACAGAACATCTCAGAGAGCTGAGTTCACACACACACACACACACACACACACACACACACACACACACACACACACACACACACAGAGCAGGCCTTTAGTGGTTTTTAATATCTTGGTTTTATTTTTTTAAAGCATTTAGTTCACAAAAATAAAACAAAGTTCTGTTCTCTGTTTGCTGAATCTGCTGTAATTCATCACGCCGCGTTTGAGAGCTTCACTATCTTTTGTCTCGGGGAAAATCTCACCGTTATCACGTTAGGAAAAGCTGCAAAGAGTCGTTTATTATTCCGGGGTTTGGAGCCTCAGTGCATGTGATTCATCTCCGCTTCACGCTGTACGTCTCGCTGTGCTTCACTCAAACTCACAGTAAATCAGCAGCGTGACACGAATCACAAAACCCTTCCTTATCGCTCAGTTCCCCGTCCACCTTCCGCTGTTCGCTGTTTGATCGGTGGGATTTTATTCATCAGTACGGTTCAGCAAAAACATTTCTCACACGCTCACTAACTCATGTACAACACGTCTTTGTTCAAAAAATAAAGGTTTTATTTTTTCAAATATATTTTTTAATGAAAACAACAAAACTTTTCCTAATTAACGGATTTTTAAAAAATAAAACATCAGATTATGAGTACATATTTGTTGAAACGCTAATTTCTGGCAACAATTTGATTAAGTTTTGCATATTTCCACAAAAATAGATTATTAGTCAATAATAGCGCCTGTTCCACACTCCAGCCCAGTCGGTGGCGGTAATGCACCTTTAAGTTGCTTTGCCAGCTGCCAAAAAAAAAAAAACCTAAAGAAGAAGAAGACAACCCCCCCCCCCCCCCCCCCAAAAAAAAGGAATAAAAGTGTTTAATTTCAAGAATTATTATTATCGCATTTTTTTTTTTTACAAATTGCTCCTGTCATTTCACCGGTTTGTTTACATTCTAAGCGGAAATTATTTTGCCGGACATTTTGTATAAAGTTATTATTTATCGAATTTGCAAAAAATAATAATAATAAAAATGCTCTGTTTCTCAAACTCCAGTGAATGTGGATAGAATAAAACAGTTATTTCGCTCAGTCTCATTGTACACGGATTATTGCCGACTATCAGCTCATATACGGCTCGATTTTGTGGAATAACTGTTAAATATTAGAAGATAATAACGCACAAAGGAGACACACAAATGGGTTCTTAGTTGATGCTTGTTCCGGTTTATTATGATATTGTTTTGCTAAAATGTTAGGAATATTTTTAGCAAAACTGCCTGGTCAATAGTATATTTTTAGCAGAAATTTAAAGTTATTAAATTTTGGTGAAACTTCACAGTTTCTTTAATTATTTTTGTAAAAAACAAACAAAAAGCATTGGGTTATTAATATATTTGGTTGAGATTCCAGATTATATTCTAGACATCAAGTATAATGTGAAGTATAAAGTAAGCAAAAGCCTCCTGGTTATGAACACATTTCTCACTAAAAATGTTTTATTAATAATAATCTATAGCGCCTTTCTCACACCCAAGGTTGCTTTACAGTTCCAAAAAAAAAAAGTCAGGATGTAATTCCACCAATCCTACAGTCCCACCAAAAGGCGCACAAAAGTATGTCCCACACCACCTGCACAGCCACTGCAACATGACTGGGCAACATCCCTCGGAACACCACGCCAAGCACAGAAACACCGCTGCACAGAGCGCTGGACAACCCCGATGTTAAAAAAAAAAAAAAACGAGCTCACTGCAGTCCATAGCGAGGAGCACAGGCATCATCCATGGCGGACCAAGGCCTGAAGGAAACCGACACCCAAAACTGGGTCAAGCACAACACCACAACCAGCGGACAAAACATTCAAACAAAGAACAAACATCAAACTATACAAACACGAAAAGAAAAACAAAGGAGGGGGATAAAAAGCTCCAGTGAGAAGTGGCAGCCAAAATACGCACAGCGTTCTCTCAACCAGAAATGGAAGCCATGCATACTCTCAACCGGAAACCAGAACCAGAAATGTTTTATTCTTGTTAGTTTAAGTTCAGGGCGGCACGGTGGTGTAGTGGTTAGCGCTGTCGCCTCACAGCAAGGAGGTCCTGGGTTCGAGCCCCGTGGCCGGTGAGGGCCTTTCTGTGCGGAGTTTGCATGTTCTCCCCGTGTCCGCGTGGGTTTCCTCCGGGTGCTCCGGTTTCCCCCACAGTCCAAAGACATGCAGGTTAGGTTAACTGGTGACTCCAAATTGACTGTAGGTGTGAATGTGAATGGTTGTCTGTGTCTATGTGTCAGCCCTGTGATGACCTGGCGACTTGTCCAGGGTGTACCCCGCCTTTCGCCCGTAGTCAGCTGGGATAGGCTCCAGCTTGCCTGCGACCCTGTAGAAGGATAAAGCGGCTAGAGATAATGAGAATGAGATGAGTTTAAGTTCAGATTTATTTTTTTTAGCTCTGGTCACTGGATTTTCTGTAAAAGTTGTTAAACGAAACTGTAAAACATGAACACAGAGATGAGCTTTGTGTTCTTATTGACAGGAATTTGGTGAATGATCTGTTTGGCTCGGAACCAGAAAGGTATAGTGATGGAAGTGTCCAACCCAAAGTCTTTTCCATAAAAAGGAGTTTGCCGTACGATTCAGAGGAAGGATGAGAGATTATAATTCATACAGCAGTGGGATGTAATCCGGCGTGATGGCGTTGGTGCCGTTCTGTCTCACGGAACTTGAGTGTATCAGTGAAGAGCGCTATAAATAGAGCTTCGGACGCTTGCTCAGTTTGGATGACATTCACTGGCCCCAATGTTTCAGTTTATTTTAACTTGAAGTAACATCTTTTTTTATTTCGTGTGACTCGTGCGGTATCATATCGTTTCATATTACGATTGTAAATGTCAAGGACTAAAGTCCAAGAATCGGCGTGATTTAATCTGAAGCCCGGTTTAAATTAATGTCACAAATCACATCACAACACACTTCCTTATGTAAGAAATAACACACTGCGTGTCGTGGTGTTACAGGAAAATAATCAATGACACAGAGTTGTGATGACGCAGAGTCACTGGTACGTCAATAAAGCTGATTATTTTCCTCCAACACAATGTCAGGAAGGTGTTTTATTCCCCTTATACTCCAGCAATCTGCCAACACTTATTATTATTCTTTATTCAAGAACAAGACGTCGTACTTTTTCTCAGTTTATACTGTAGTTACATTTAACATTGTGGAAAGCAAGAACATCAGATGTGTTTACTCAGACTCGCTTGCGAGCATGACATCTTAAATAATGATAGCGATCATTTTAAAATGTTAACTCGTGTCGCAAAGTACAAGCTGACTAGCACCTGAAAACCGCAAGTAGGTGAACTTTTGAATGTTTGATGGCTAAACAACAAACATCTGATGAAGATCTGATACATTTTTTTGAAACGAAGCCTTTGTACATCTTCGCTGTGCTTCAGAGGCGGTCGTGGACGGAGTTAGCATGTAGCGCAGAGTTACTGAGCTCTTTATTACACCACATCACACAAACCACTGAGCTCCATAAAGCACACATCGCCATCATCTCACCATTAAAAAAGCAATTACACCAGACGCAGTAAATGTAGCAGGAACGCCGCGTCTGAGCGATCGTCCTACAAGGTCACTTCTTCATTACCCAGAAAAACGGATGTGAATATAACGCCATTGTCTGAGGTGTAACGCCGCTAATTAATGATGGATTCCCACTGGATATTGTGCTGTTATTCCATCACTCGCTCCGGCAGGTCCGGATTTGATTTCTCTGCACCGTCTGAAGTCCAACCAACAACACGAAGCGACGCTGCTTCATGTTTTAGTGTTCATGATTCCTCAGTCAGGTTTAGCGTTCATAACATTTCCTTACAGCCCTGAGACATGAAACTATCTGCTGACTCGCAACTGTTCCCAAATGCTAGCGCATTAGCTCACTAGTAAATAAGAGCTTTGATTTATTCAAATCTGCTCGCGAAACATAAATACATAGATATAATAAACAGCGAATAAAGATTACTTTCCAAACATTATACTGAAGTGTCACCAGAGAAGGAGCTGTGAGTACAGAGTAAATAAATAGCGACAGAAAAATATCCAGCTCCAAAAGCATCACTGCATTCTAGAAATATCTGACACACAACTTCATTCCATGGCAAATTACGTCGCATGACTCTCTGCTCACGCGAACATGACGCTTGGGGTTTGTCTTTAATGGTTCTGTAGTGACTGATACGGTTATTATTATTATTATTATTATTATTATTATTATTATTATTACGGGTGTAGCCTGTTCAGTTTTTCTTTTAGTTCCAGTGAGAAATTGTCAGCTACAATATACCCTCACCGGCTACTTTATTAGGAACCCCCATCTATCCACCTGCTGTTTTATTTTCTGCAGTTCTCGAATCAGCTGATCCCTTAACCGCAGCACCATGCATCAAATCACGCAAAAAGAAATCAAGAGCTTCAGCTAAATAATGCTCACAATGTTCAAACATCAGAATGGGAAAAATTGTGATCTCAAAGTGTGACTTCCTTTCACTGTGGTATGGGTGTCGGTTTGATCCAGATGGAATGGTTTGAGTATTTCAGAACCTGCTGATCTCCTGGGGTTTTCACACACAACGGTCTCTAGAGTTTACACAGAATGGTGCGAAAAACAAAAAACATCGACTGAGTGAGTGAGCGACAGTTCTGTGGGTGGAAACAAACGCCTTGTTGCACTGCAAAAAATGGCCTTTCAAAAGTAAGAAATAAAAGATTAAAACAAAGCATATTTGCTTGAGGGGTGGCACGGTGGTGTAGTGGTTAGCGCTGTCGCCTCACAGCAAGAAGGTCCTGGGTTCGAGCCCTGGGGCCGGCGAGGGCCTTTCTGTGCACTGACAAGTGCACTGTCTCTGCAATATCCTGCAATATGCAGTCAGTTTACGGGAGTAGTCTTTCCCCTTCCGAATTAAACGAATTCAATCACAATATTGTGAATCCATTTTCTTTCTTTGTAGGCTAAGTTTATCTCCGTTTATGTTGGTGTATCAGCAAGAAGGTCCGGGTTCGAGCCCCGGGGCCGGCGAGGGCCTTTCTGTGTGGAGTTTGCATGTTCTCCCCGTGTCCGTGTGGGTTTCCTCCGGGTGCTCCGGTTTCCCCCACAGTCCAAAGACATGCAGGTTAGGTTAACTGGTGACTCTAAATTGAGCGTAGGTGTGAATGTGAGTGTGAATGGTTGTCTGTGTCTATGTGTCAGCCCTGTGATGACCTGGCGACTTGTCCAGGGTGTACCCCGCCTTTCACCCGTAGTCAGCTGGGATAGGCTCCAGCTTGCCTGCGACCCTGTAGAAGGATAAAGCGGCTACAGATAATGAGATGAGATATTTGCTTGAATCAGGTGAAAAAAATCTGCCAATGGAACTAGTCAAATTTGACTTGGTAAGATTTCTTAAAGTAAGATGAAAAATCTAACCTGTTTTTAGATGAAATAATTCCAAAATAAGATTGGGGAACTTATTATGTTAGATCTGATTAACTCAAAATGATCAAAATAGTTCTTATAACAAGATCGTACTTCTTACATTTAGCCATTCAAGTCATTTTTATTTATTTCATTTTAAGGGTATTTCACTTAAATTCATGACAAAGTCTTAGCAGTAAAAACTGAATTTAAGATAAATATACTAATATTAGGATTGTTAAATTCTACAACTAAGCATTGCTAGCTTAAAAGATTCTCCTTTTGTGACCTGTAATTAGTAAAATACTCTAGATATGAGACCAGAGACTATCTTGAATCAAGTTGACGACACGTGTAGCATTGCAACAAGTTTATTTTTTTTCCCATTTCAACATTCAAACATTAAAACATCTCTTAAGATTCCACTTCCCCAGGACCTCAGGCACCAAAAAAAAAAAACATCTACGCATTTTGACTTACAGTGCTTACACAACGCCAAAGCAACAGTGCATTTTGGGGGCACTAGATTCAAAGATTTCAGTAAAGTTCATTTATTCCCAAAACAAGCATACTTTTTTTTTTTTCTTGAAACAAGATGAACCGCGGCGGCACGGTGGTGTAGTGATTAGCGCTGTCGCCTCACAGCAAGAAGGTCTGGGTTTGAGCCCCATGGCCGGCGAGGGCCTTTCTGTGTGGAGTTTGCATGTTCTCCCCGTGTCCGCGTGGGTTTCCTCCGGGTGCTCCGGTTTCCCCCACAGTCCAAAGACATGCAGGTTAGGTTAACTGGTGACTCTAAATTGAGCGTAGGTGTGAATGTGAGTGTGAATGGTTGTCTGTGTCTATGTGTCAGCCCTGTGATGACCTGGCGACTTGTCCAGGGTGTACCCCGCCTTTCGCCCGTGGTCAGCTGGGATAGGCTCCAGCTCGCCTGCGACCCTGTAGAACAGGATAAAGCGGCTACAGATAATGAGATGAGATGAGATGAGATGAGATGAGATGAGAAGATGAACCGCATTTGACAAATGTCCAAAATGTACTTACTTGTTTTAAAAAAAAACTTGTTTTATTTTCAAAGGTGCTCCAAATAAGACTTTTTCAAGACATTTTGTCTATACAAGATTTTCAAGATGGACTGTCTAAAAACTAGCCTTTCTAGCTAAATGAGGTGGGCAATTATGTCTTATAATAAGGGTGGCTAGATGTTTTGACTTGAAAATAGACAAATAAACTTCCTAAGATTTTTATTTTTTGCAGTGTGATAAGAGAGGGTCAGAGGGAAATGGACAGATTGGGTCGAGATTTTTTGTCAGGAAGGATATAGTAACTCATATAATCACTCTTTACAACCGTGATGAGCAGAAAAGCATCTCAGCATGCAACAGCAGAACACATTGGGTTCCACTCCTGCAGCCAAGAACAGGGATCTTAGAATCAGCAAGAAGTTCCTGGTCCAAGTTAGCGGTTATATTGAAATAATGTTTCTAAAATATCAGATTCAGGAGTTATAGGGGTAAGGAGCTGTTTAATATTTCCCAGCACAGTGGACAGACTGTTACGTGAGTACGACTGATCAGTTCATCAATCTGTTACAAATGAAAGGAGAAGTCTTAAACATATTACTGTATGAAGTGAAAAATTAAAAGCTGTATTTGTCATCCAAAGATCTTTCAATCCAGCACAATCTGTTTCGTTTTCGTATTTCAGTTTGCCAATTATAACGTAAAGGCAAGTACAAGCCGTTTCGTTTCAAACACACGAGGAGCGTACGAGCACATCCACCATCAGCTGTCGACTTTGCAGGGAGTTTGTGTGAAACCTTTGCTAGATGAGAAGCGACAGGAGGCTGGCGCTTGTTCTCTGACTTTAGATTGCCAAATATAAATTTCATTTTGGAAAAAAAATGGTTTTAAATATTGTTCCAGTTTGGCGGTGTTTACAATCCAAACACAACAGAATGGGTTTTAATCAGTGTCTCTTTGACCTTTATGTTTTCCCCTGGTATCAGCCCTACATCCAAAATCTGGCCAGTGCATACTGAAGAGAGGATATCCCTCCCTCCGTCTCTCTCTCTTTCTCTCTCTCTCTCTCTCTCTTTCACACACACTCAATCATCTCAGTGGGAAAGCTCCTGCTAAGCAGGCGTCCTGCCAGGCTCTGTGAATGCACATATTAATATGAGATTTCCAAATCGGATGCAAATCAGCCCACAGATGCTCAGCATAGAGGAGTGTGTGGGTGCTGAGGCTGCAAAAGAGAGAGAGAGAGAGAGAGAGAGGAGTGTGTGGGAGTAAAAAAGAGCCAGAATGAAAGCAGCCACTTGTTTCTCGAAAAAAAATTTCCGGTTTCTCTGATATGTGATAATGCTTTAAATCTTGTTTCACTATCTTCATTATCAGGCTTCTAAAATCGTAATTATATTGAAAGAGAGAGAGAGAGAGAGAGAGAGAGAGTTGCTGAGATTATTTTGCTGTGCATTCTTCCTGTTTACTTCCTGGTTTCTGGTTTAGTTCCGTCCTGACCCCTCCTCAGTGTTGGTTTGTGGACAAGAAAAACGTCTTTCTGAAAAAGCTCTGACGTCACCGTGTGAACCCGTGCGTGTGTTTTGGATGTGCTCGGACTCTGTTTATCACGGCTCTTGATCTGGTCATTGCTCTCTGATTTGATAACGTTCACTTCTGCGATGATGGATGATGTCGTGTGTCTCTTCGACGCTTGGACGCCATGTTGTGAACGGAGCATGATCATATGACCACGTACAGATCTAGGCTACATCCACACGACAACGGCAACGAGATTTTTTTTTTAGCGGGTAAAAAAAATATCGCATCCACATGGGCAACGGATCAGTAAAATATCAGGTACATATGGCAACGCAACGCTTGCTGAAAACGATGCAATACACATGCCACACCTCTACGTGCGCTGTGAGACGGTCCCATCGGAGACACCAGAACAATAGAAGAAGTAGGACGCATGCGCATAAACCCCTTCTTCTACCCGGCGTGAATGAGTGAGTGCTGCTTGTTCTAGTCATGTGGTTGTGATGTCATCGTAAACAAATCTGTTCTACTCATCCAGACGACTTCGCAACAGCGCCGTTGCCAGATTTTTCCACTCTGGAAACCGTTCTCAAAAAATATCGTTTTGGGGCACCCAAAACGCCGGTGCCGTGTGGACGCCAGGCCGAAACGATAAAAAATGTTATCAGATTCACCTGAATCCGTTGCTGTGTGGACAGGGCCTTAGAGAAAATACAACCCGCTAGAAACTCCTCCTGCAGTCATTTTATTGCTGTCTGGATGCAAGAGACGTGTACAGGAATTTATTATTGATCAACTAATCCAGTCCAAAGAGGGCTTTAAAAGTTCTATCTCGTTAGAACCCGTACATCACGACAAGCGTATGTGTGTACATCAGGGTACCGCCTGAGCAAATGGCTGGGAAAGTACCGGTTTGCATTTGGGCTATGATCACAAAAATGGGGCCTGTAATAAAGGAGGATATGAATGACAAATTCTTTAAAAAATACAGAGCTGATGTGAACTATGCAAGCTTTTGCACTCATCCCGAAGAGTCCAAAAATCCCTTCTGTGTCTGAACAACTGGATCCATATGTTCTCATCGTAATCATTTTCAATGCCGTAGTTGAAGCAGAAGATAATGTCGCTGAGGACGCAAAGGGGGCGGGACTAATTGACTCTGTATCGGCAGTTAGTCGTTCAGAGACGTAAGCGAACATCTGTTCATAGACAGTATAGTGCCAGAGCAATTTAAAAACATGACGTTAACGATGTGTGTTATATATTCACAAAGATGTCCATTTTAAATAAAAAACAATAATCATAAAGAAAAGTATTCTTCTTCTTGTGTCTTCTTGGTGTGATTATTCACTCTGCTGTCATACTCATCCTCCATCTCTCTCTCTCTCTCTCTCTCTCTCTCGCACACAGCTTTATACTGAAATCTCATCATATGCCAATTACCCAAACGTCTGTCAAGTCCTCAAAGTAGATACAGAGAACCCAGTTTTGTATAACTGCAAAGGTATGTATATATTTATCTGTACAAAAATCCAGGCAAACCTACAGACAACCTCGAACCACAAATCACCCGATAAGTAAATACCCCTTTAACTACAAACAAACATATGCCTCATCAACCACAAATAACCCCATAACTAAACACCCCTGCAAACACAAATACCCCTAAACCTAAATACACAACCAAAAACGCTAAGCCTCGATAAACAGCATAATTTAAGACAACTTGTGTCTTGTGCTCATGTGGCTGCAATCGTAATGGAAAAGAGGAGAAAGGAGATGAGAGGAGTCGACACAGAGAAGATTCTCAGAGAGAGAGAGAGAGAAGTGAGTGATGGCGTATTACCCTGTCGACTTCTAATCCTGTTTTTTTGTCACTGAAGCAATTTCACTTCAAAGCTCCGGATGGCACGGCTAATTACAGCACTCTTTTGAAAAGAAATATATCATTTAAAAGAAATGTTAATTAGCACAGAGCGAGACGGAGAGAGTCGATCTGGCACCAGTCGGACAAACCCGGAATAAACCCCACACATGCTGTCAAAATTCCTTCCGATGAGATTAGAGTTTTAATGTGTTGGAGCAGCGAGAGACTCTGAAGAGACTGAGAGAGAAGAAAGGAAGAAATAAAATGAGGGATCAGGACACGGAGAGAAAAATAAATCTGAAACAAAACAGCACGTAATTTATTCGTTGGGTTCATAATCCCTGTAGTAATCCCTGCTTCCTGGAGAAACATCTGTCATGAATCAGGAAAACACTGAAAGGGAAAAAACATAGAAAGAGAAGTAAAGAAAGATGGATGGAAGGAGAAGACAAGGACATGTGAAAGACGGGTGGATTGCGTCAGAACCGTGTGTTCTGATTGGCTGAGAACATCAGGGTCAAGAACACATAGACGAGCGGATCAAAGCCAAACGCTTTGACAGAATCTCACAACCTCCTGGAGTGAAACACCCCCTCAACCACAACTACCCTCCCAAAAGCAAAATACCTCCTTGATCACAACTACCCTCCCCAGAGTGAAACCCCCCAACCACAACTAACCCCCCAGAGTGCACCACCCCCTCAACCACAACTACCCTCCCCAGAGTGAAAAAGCCCAACCACAACTACCCTTCTCAAAACTAAACCCCCCCTCGACCACAGCTACCCTCCCAAAAGCAAAATACCTCCTTGATCACAACTACCCTCCCCAGAGTGGAAAACCCCCCAACTACAACTACCCCCCAGAGTGAAAACCCCTCTCAACCACAACTACCCTCCCCAAAACTAAACACCCCCTCAACCACAACTGCCCTCCCCAGAGTGAAAAACCCTCAACTACAACTAACCCCCCCAAAATGAAAACCCCCCTCAACCACTACTACTCTCCCAAGTGAAACACCCCCTCGACCACTACTACCCTCCGCAAAACTAAGCACCCCCTCAACCACAGCTACCCTCCCAAAAGCAAAATACCTCCTTGATCACAACTACCCTCCCCAGAGTGAAACCCCCCAACCACAACTAACCCCCCAGAGTGCACCACCCCCTCAACCACAACTACCCTCCCCAGAGTGAAAAAGCCCAACCACAACTACCCTTCTCAAAACTAAACACCCCCTCGACCACAGCTACCCTCCCAAAAGCAAAATACCTCCTTGATCACAACTACCCTCCCCAGAGTGGAAAACCCCCAACTACAACTACCCCCCAGAGTGAAAACCCCTCTCAACCACAACTACCCTCCCCAAAACTAAACACCCCCTCAACCACAACTGCCCTCCCCAGTGTGAAAAACCCTCAACTACAACTAACCCCCCCAAAATGAACCCCCCCAACCACTACTACTCTCCCGAGTGAAACACCCCTTCAACCACAACTACCCTCCCCAAAACTAAACACCCCCTCAACCACAACTGCCCTCCCCAGAGTGAAAAACCCTCGACTACAACTAACCCCCCCAAAATGAAACCCCCCCTCAACCACTACTACTCTCCCGAGTGAAACACCCCCTCGACCACTACTACTCTCTGCAAAACTAAGCACCCCCTCAACCACAGCTACCCTCCCAAAAGCAAAATACCTCCTTGATCACAACTACCCTCCCCAGAGTGAAACCCCCCAACCACAACTAACCCCCCAGAGTGCACCACCCCTCAACCACAACTACCCTCCCCAGAGTGAAAAAGCCCAACCACAACTACCCTTCTCAAAACTAAACACCCCCTCGACCACAGCTACCCTCCCAAAAGCAAAATACCTCCTTGATCACAACTACCCTCCCCAGAGTGGAAAACCCCCCAACTACAACTACCCCCCAGAGTGAAAACCCCTCTCAACCACAACTACCCTCCCCAAAACTAAACACCCCCTCAACCACAACTGCCCTCCCCAGAGTGAAAAACCCTCAACTACAACTAACCCCCCCAAAATGAACCCTCCCAACCACTACTACTCTCCCGAGTGAAACACCCCTTCAACCACAACTACCCTCCCCAAAACTAAACACCCCCTCAACCACAACTGCCCTCCCCAGAGTGAAAAACTCCCAACTACAACTAACCCCCCCAAGTGAAAAACCCCCTCAACCACTACTACTCTCCCGAGTGAAACACCCCCTCAACCACAACTACCCTCCCCAATACTAAACACCCCCTCAACCACATCTACCCTCCCAAAAGCAAAATACCCCCTTGATCACAACTACCCTCCCCAGAGTCAAAACCCCCCAACTACAACTAACCCCCCAGAGTGCAATACCCCTCAACCACTACTACCCTCCCCAGAGTGAAACCCCCTCAACCACAACTAATCCCCCAGAGTGGAATATCCCCTCAACCACAACTACCCTCCCCAAAGTTAAATACCTCTGTAAGAACCAGATAAATGCATAAACAACACATACTCCTCCTCCCCTCAAAAAATGCCATTTCAAACACTAACAACCACAAATTCACTTCAAAACCAAATGTCTTCTTGACCACAAATAATCCCATAACCAAATCCCCTCTCTATCCCAAATACCCTCCGAACTGCAGATACTCTCCCCAGCAAAATACACCCTCAAATACCTCATACCTATTTACCTCAACAATAAACATCCCTATTGATATAAATATGGACCCCCATGACCATGAAAAACTCCATAAATAATTACCCCTGTAATTACAAATCCATTCTCAAAACTAAATTCCTCCACAACTACAGATACCCCACAACCTCAAACACAAAATGCCACCATATGAAACTACGCTTGTGACCATTAATACCCCCTTTGCGAAAGAACCAATGTTCAGTGAGCCAGTACACCCCAATGCACCAAAATCTATTTTAACACTTTTTTCACAAATTAATTTTATAAAACACGTTTTTATGTTGCTTACTGTTTGTGTTTTGTGCACTTTGGATGTTCATTTCTATTTCTGCGCTTGCACTGGAGGCTCCTTCCATAAATGTTCGATTGCTGAAAAACGCACCCTATCAGCGATTACACTGGTTTATGAGGAGCATCCCTTATAAACCTGTTACTATGGAAACCATAATATATTAATATAGAACGAGCGCTTTAATATAAACCTGTGATTTCCAGCTGCACGACTGTCAGAGCTGCTGTTCGAGAAAATTAATCAACACCCTCTGGCCAATCACAATCCAGAACCCAGCAGTACTGTGGCGTATTGTCCCGCCTCCTGCTCCTGATTGGTTGGATGTTGATGGTCTGAGCTGATGTTTTATTAAACTTGCTGGAACACTGGAAAATTAAAAAGTGATCAGATTAAAAAAATCTCTAACTCCAGCTTTAACAGAGCAACTCAGTGATGTTTATTAAAAACAGGGAGAATAAACAGCTCGAGCCAGGAACAGATACCGGAAATGAACGAGTGTGTGTTTTATTATATTATTGTGTTCCTGTGTTAATATTTAACACATTTGACATCATTAGAATATTACAGTGTTGAGCTCTGTGTAGTGAACTGATTCAGATACTCCTTTAGGTTTGAATGTACAGTTTTCACAACTTGATCACTGACCAAAGCTTTTATAAAAGTGATATTAATTTTTCAGTTGGAAATTTCACCTCATGGTGGGGAATTCCTCTCACAGAGAGATTTGCTTTGTGCTGATGGTGGAAAACAGCTACACACACACACACACACACACACCTCCTCATCTCTGGGATTTAGTGTGTGTATGTGTGTGTGTCAGAGAGAGATGAAACGACCTCTCTCTCTCTCTCTCTCTGCAGTTCCATTTCTGATTTTCCTCTCCTCTTCCTCCCTGATGGTCTTACTCGAACCGTGACTATCACACTCCATACAGAGTCACCCTGGATTAGGGGTGTGTGTGTGTGTGTGTGTGTGTTTTACAGTGAACCATTCAGACACTGCCCTCTGCTGGTCCTTTATTTTATCTGCAGTGAAAACGAAAATGGTCCATTAAAGTGATTCACAACTGAGTCACATGATTCACTGATATAAACAATTGATGCATATTTCGTTTTTGATATGGAGGTGTGTGTGTGTGTGTGTGTGTGTGTGTGTGTGTGTGTGAGAGAGAGAGAGAGAGAGAGAGAGAGAGAGAGAGAGAGATGACGGCGCCCCCTGGAGTCCAGACCCTGATATAACTCTGATTCAGCTCATCAGGGTGGTGTGAAGTCGGATCTCAAATTTCTAGAAATTGCATTTTCAAATCACACTCACTCAATTTAACAGTAATATAACAAAGAAAATATTTTTAAAAAGTTATTTGATATATCTTTTAGGGGGAAACTGTTATTTTCTGAAGTTTCCTATGAACATCTGTGAACCCTGTCCAGGATGTTGTTGACAAACTGTGTTTCAATAAAAATGGCGATATGGCTTTGTTTGATCCTTGGGGAAGTGAAGCGAAGTCTGAGCTCATCCAATTCGTTTGTCAGAGACTGAACATTAGCCAAGAAGCCGATTGGTAGCAAAGTTCTGTGCGTTAGCGACGTTCTGTGTGTGTTAGTGATGTTCTGTGTGTGTGTATGTGTGTTGCGACGTTCTGTGTGTGTGTTAGCAATGTTCTGTGTGTGTTAACGATGTTCTGTGTGAGTTAGCGACGTTCTGTGTGTGTTAGCGACGTTCTGTGTGTGTTAGCGACGTTCTGTGTGCAAGTTAGCATTGTTCTGTGTGTGTTAGCGACGTTCTGTGTGTGTTAGCGACATTCTGTTTGCGAGTTAGCATTGTTCTGTGTGTGTTAGTGATGTTCTGTGTGTGTTAGCGATGTACTGTGTGTGTTAGTGATGTTCTGTGTGGGTAGCAATGTTCTGTGTGTGTGTGTATGTATGTTGCGACGTTCTGTGTGTGTGTTAGCAATGTTCTGTGTGTGTTAACGATGTTCTGTGTGAGTTAGCGACGTTGTGTGTGTGTTAGCGACGTTCTGTGTGTTAGCGACATTCTGTGTGCGAGTTAGCATTGTTCTGTGTGTGTTAGCGATGTTCTGTGTGTGTTAGCGATGTTCTGTGTGTGTGTTAGCAGTGTTCTGTGTGTGTGTTAACGACGTTCTGTGTGTGTAGCAATGTTCTGTGTGTGTGTAGCGATGTTCTGTGTGGGGGTAGCGACGTTCTGTGTGTGAGTTAACAATGTTCTGTGTGTGTAGCGATGTTCTGTGTGAGCGATGTTCTGTGTGTTAGCGATGTTCTGTGTGTGTTAGTGATGTTGTGTGTGTTAGCGATGTTCTATGTGTGTGTTAGCGACATTCTGTGTGTGTAGCGATGTTCTGTGTATGTAGCAACGTTCTGTGTGAGTTAGCGATGTTCTGTGTGTGTGTTAGCGATGTTTTGTGTGTGTTAGCGATGTTCTGTGTATGTGTTAGCAATGTTCTGTGTGTGTTAGCAATATTATATGTCGTTCGCAGCCTTCTCCTGCTAGTGTTTCTGTTCTCTCCACTGGAGTGGTGCACTTCCGCTTGGCCATGCTGAAAGTGAGGAATTCAATTCAATTCAATTAAAAAACACTTTATTTGTCCCCTAGGGGCAATTTAAAAGGCACGCAGAGAAGGACAGTTAAACACCTCAATAAAAACCAAAATAAACCATGAAACATGATCATGATGTCAAACGATGCACCTTTTAAACACTCGAACCCAGGAACATTCGAAGTTTAGCAGGTGCTGTCAGCTGGATGATTTATTCCCACGGTTGAGCCGAAAAACAAAAAGCAATGAAACTATCATCCAGTCTCAATGGGACGCATCGCCATTCCAGCTGTTCAGGCACTGTGTTTCTGGTGTCAGTTACATCTGGGTCATAGATCGAGGATATTACACGGTTGTGTGAATATACGAAGTTTATCTTCGAGTGGTGAGTGTATATATCATGAGTCAGCAAAGCGAAGGAGTGAAAATATTTTCAACATGAGAAGATAAACTTAATATCTTCGCCCCACCATGTGATATTCTTTATATTATATGGACACATCCACAAAAAAATGCACAAGTTAATCAAAAGAATTTTAATTTTGAACAGTTTGCTGTTTTAACAGCGTGCGTCCAGCCAGTGGGAAAACACTGGGAGTGGCGTCACTGGAGTGAAATATCCAGAATTATTATCCATACAGGAGACTTTTTCGATGGAATAAAAACGTGTCCTATTCCCTTCTACCGGGTTTCATTCATTTGGTTTGAAAGCATGCGATATTGTTAGCATATCGCTTATCCTACGTGTATTACGTCACCCTACCCAATGGAGAATGAGCGTTGAATATGGTTTACGATACTGCAAGACAGGGCCCTCCATGAGTTCCTCTGAGAGGAAACTAAAACTGGGTCGTCATTGGATCTTCCAGCAGGACAATGATCCGATGTCCAAATCAACATAAAAAAGATTTGCTGAGCACAGAATCAAGGTTCTGCCCTGAACATCTCAGTCCCCTGAGCTGAACTCCAGTGAAAACCTGCACAAGAGAGGGTCGAGGACCCTGGATGATGTGGAGAGACTGTGTAAAGAGGAACGGGCTCAGATGCCCTGCTCTGGATCTCCAACCTTATAAAATGTTATCGGAGATTCAGAGTTATTAGTTTTTCTCTGAATAAATGTATTTCAGTTATCTCATCTCATTATCTCTAGCCGCTTTATCCTGTTCTACAGGGTCGCAGGCAAGCTGGAGCCCAGGCCCGGCGCGATGGGGGGGCGAAAGGGGGCGTCGCCCCCTCGTGGCTACAGCCCCGCCCCCTCAACGGAGACTCAGATCACTTAATTGTTTTCTTATGAAAATATAATGTATTATAGACGTATTAATAATTTGCATTTTCAAATACGAAATATTAAGTGGTTGCGCATTGCACAAAAATACATTTCACATAAATCACTACTAAAACTGGCACGGTAGAACAAATCTGATTGGTTGTTATGATTCTTACGTTGCAATCGTAGAATTCAACTGTATTAAGGTAGGATTATTTCAAAAAGCCTGAATTTAATATTAACCCTGTTTTAGACATATGTATCAATCCTAACTACTGGGGACTAGTTATTGTGGGTGTGTGTGTGTGTGTGTGTGAAATGCTGACACAGCCGCGCACACACAGACCTGTGATAAGGACAAGGGGCGGGGTCGTGCGGGCGGGGTTTTACATGCACACTTACAAGTGCACTGTCTCTGCAATATCCTGCAATATGCAGTCAGTTTACGGGAGTAGTCTTTCCCCTTCCGAATTAAACGAATTCAATCACAATATTGTGAATCCATTTTCTTTCTTTGTAGGCTAAGTTTATCTCCGTTTATGTTGGTGTATCAGCAAGAAGGTCCGGGTTCGAGCCCCGGGGCCGGCGAGGGCCTTTCTGTGTGGAGTTTGCATGTTCTCCCCGTGTCCGCGTGGGTTTCCTCCGGGTGCTCCGGTTTCCCCCACAGTCCAAAGACATGCAGGTTAGGTTAACTGGTGACTCTAAATTGAGCGTAGGTGTGAATGTGAGTGTGAATGGTTGTCTGTGTCTATGTGTCAGCCCTGTGATGACCTGGCGACTTGTCCAGGGTGTACCCCGCCTTTCGCCCGTAGTCAGCTGGGATAGGCTCCAGCTTGCCTGCGACCCTGTAGGACAGGATAAAGCGGCTAGAGATAATGAGATGAGATGAGATGATTTTGGCCGCCGAGCCAAGTACCTTAGACTTGCATTGACGTTTTGTTTTCATGCCGCGGAGCTATTTGTATGTATTTTAAATTTAAAGGACTAGCCTGTAGGTTTGTGTGTGTTGTTTTATGTTTGGCATCTTTCCGGTTGTACCGCGTGTCTGTGAGAAAATTGGAGGGGAGGGTTAACAGGTGGGCACGGGTGCTGATAAAGCGCAACTGCCCTGGTAATATGTCACATGATTTTCCCGGACTAAAGCAACCTTCGGGGCCGTGGTTTTGTGGTTGGCGCAGTTAGTTGTTTGAAACACGTTGTCAGACCGCCATCACTACTACACACTATATGAAAAAATATTTGCCCCCTTGCCATTTCTAATTGCCCCCTTAGTAAACTGTTCCTGGCGCCGGGCCTGCTGGAGCCTATCCCAGCTGACTACGGGCGAAAGGCGGGGTTCACCCTGGACAAGTCGCCAGGTCATCACAGGGCTGACACATAGACACAGACAACCATTCACACTCACACCTACCGTACGGTCAATTTAGAATCACCAGTTAACCTAACCTGCATATCTTTGGACTGTGGGGGAAACCGGAGCACCCAGAGGAAACCCACGCGGACACGGGGAGAACATGCAAACTCCGCACAGAAAGGCCCTCGCCAGCCATGGGGCTCGAACCCGGACCTTCTTGCTGTGAGGCAACAGCGCTAACCACTACACCACCGTGCCACCTGGGAGGCTTGATATTGGCCAATAATTGGACAGCTGACAGGGATCAAGGACAGGAAATTTATTTGTAGATAAAGTTAAAAAGAAAAAAAGTTTGTTTTTGACTCTTTCAGCCGAGAGAGATGATCTGAGGCAGTGTGGAATTTTATTGATTGAGGCTGTGTGTGTGTGTGTGGGGGGGGGGAATACTCCTCCAGCAGAGGGCGATATTTCCTCATTTATTGTCTTTCCCTCTCAGGCCCCACGCATGTGGAGGTCACGTGATCACAGAGCGCCAATCAAAACATTTTACAGCTATTTTACTTTAATCAGTTTCCCCCTTTACACATTTTCTTTTGTCCGTTTTCTCTCTTCTTTTCTTTCTTTCTTTCTTTTCTCTATCATTTTTCTATTATTATCCTTTACTTTTTAATCTTTGCCCATTTTTCCTGTTATTATTCTCTCCCTTGTCTCTCCTTTATTTTATTTTAAAGTTTTTTTGTGAGCTATTAAACTACTTTAAACCTTTATTATTATTATTATTATTATTATTATTATTATTTGTTCTTTTATCGCTCCATTGCTTTTGTGATTGTGGTGTTGGGAGGTGACCTTTGACCCCTGGGTTGCTGTAGAGCACTGTGGGGTAAAGCAGACCATCCAAATTCATCTCAGACACTTTAGCAACATGCTATGAGATGATGACACACAGTGTTGCACAGAGAGTTGAACCTCAAACCTCAGTGATGCGGCTTTGACCCCAGTACCCTCGCTCCCTCAGAGCCCCCTTTTTAGCTCCAGCCCCAAACCTGAGGGTCAGTTGGAGGATTTTGGAAAAAAAATAAAGTATCTGGGCCTCAAGTTATTGACTGTGCAACCCTATGAACTGGAAGAGTTTATTACACACCACTTTCTTTCTTTAATTTTTTCTTTATTTGTTTATTCTTTTTTTTCTTCCAGTGAAAATATTTAATGCGCTGTTCAACACTGTTTCATTTTTACAGCCGCAATCAACGTTCAATTTCATTCTTTATTGTTCTTTAATATTCCTGAACTTTATCACCTAAAAAAGACTGGCAATAAAATATTTACAGTTTATCAGAGAGGGAAAGAGAGAGAGAGGGAGGGGGAGAGAGGGAGAGAGAGAGGGAGACAGAGAGGGAGAGGGAGAGAGGGAAAGAGAGAGGGAGGGAGAGAGGGAGAGAGAGGAAGGGAGGAGAGAGGGAGAGAGAGGAAGGGAGAGAGAGAGGGAGGGAGAGAGGGAAGGAGAGAGAAAGAGAGGGAGAGGGAGAGGGAAGGAGAGAGAAAGAGAGGGAGGGGGAGAGAGGGAGGGAGGGAGGGAGGGAGGGAGAAGAGGTAGAAGGAGAGGGAGAGAGGGAAGGAGGGAGAGGGAGAGAGAAGGAAGGAGGGAGAGAGAGGGAGAGTGGGAAGGAGAGAGGAGGGGGAGAGAGAGGGAGGGAGAGGGAGGGGGAGAGAGAGGGAGAGAGAAGAGGAAGAAGGAGAGAGGGGGAGAGAGGGAAGGAGGGAGAGGGAGAGAGAAAGAAGGAGGGAGAGGGAGAGAGAGGGAGAGTGGGAAGGAGAGAGGAGGGAGAGGGAGAAAGGGAAGGAGAGAGGAGGGAGAGAGGGAAGGAGGGAGAGAGAAAGAAGGAGGGAGAGAGAGGGAGAGTGGGAAGGAGAGAGGAGAGAGGAGGGAGAGGGAGAAAGGGAAGGAGAGAGGAGGGGGAGGGAGAGAGGGAAGGAGAGAGGGAAGGAGAGAGGAGGGAGAGAGGGAAGGAGGGGGAGAGAGAGAAAGAAGGAGGAAGAGGGAGAGAGAGGGAGAGTGGGAAGGAGAGAGGAGAGAGGAGGGAGAGGGAGAAAGGGAAGGAGAGAGGAGGGAGGGAGGGGGAGAGAGAGGGAGAGAGGGAGGGGGAGAGAGAGGGAGAGAGAAGAGGAAGAAGGAGAGAGGGGGAGAGAGGGAAGGAGGGAGAGGGAGAGAGAAAGAAGGAGGGAGAGAGAGGGAGAGTGGGAAGGAGAGAGGAGGGAGAGGGAGAAAGGGAAGGAGAGAGGAGGGAGAGGGAGAAAGGGAAGGAGAGAGGAGGGAGAGAGGGAAGGAGGGAGAGGGAGAGAGAAAGAAGGAGGGAGAGGGAGAGAGAGGGAGAGTGGGAAGGAGAGAGGAGAGAGGAGGGAGAGGGAGAAAGGGAAGGAGAGAGGAGGGAGAGGGAGAGAGGGAAGGAGAGAGGGAAGGAGAGAGGAGGGAGAGAGGGAAGGAGGGGGAGAGAGAGAGAAAGAAGGAGGAAGAGGGAGAGAGAGGGAGAGTGGGAAGGAGAGAGGAGAGAGGAGGGAGAGGGAGAAAGGGAAGGAGAGAGGAGGGAGAGGGAGAGAGGGAAGGAGAGAGGAGGGAGAGAGGGAAGGAGGGGGAGAGAGAGAGAGAAAGAGAGAGAGGGAGGTGAAAGTGTGTGTGTGTGTGTGTGTGTGTGTGTGTACCATACCAGCAGCTCTGTTCTTCCTCCGGTCTGATCTACTTTTTGGAAACACACACACACACACACAGGCGCGCGCACATACAAACGTATGCACGCACACGCGCACGCAATCTCACACGCGCGCCGTGCACAAGCTCTCTCTCTCTCTCTCTCTCTCTCTCCTGCGCGCGCGGCTCCCTATTAGTGCTCATCTGTTCTTCTCCATCATCAGGCTGCAGGACTCAGAGAGAGGGGGAGAGGGAGAGGGAGGAGGAGGAAGAAGAGGAGTGGAAAGGAGAAGAGACATTTTTCCGGGGTCTTTCTTTCTTTATTAATTTTAAATTTATTTTTTTTTTTGAGGGAAAGAAGAGGGAAGGTGAAAACGGCGCGCGCTCAACCACACGGAATTATGGAATGAAACGTCCGCGTGCACAACGAACACCGGGGGGGTAAGAGCTGTGCCAAACGGTGCTGTGTGTGTGTGTGTGTCTCCGTCATGTACCGTTAGTCTATTGATCTCGTCTCGCGCACCTTTCCCGTGTCGATGTTTCATTCAGGATTAATCGCATTCCTTAAAAAAAAAAGAAAGAAAAATGCTACATCCGGTTTGGGGGAAAATCGGTGTTTGAAGCCTCACGTTCGCACCTTATTACATTTGTATAATCCGTGTTATCAGGTCGGCTCACTTCAAAGCACTGTGACATCACGACCTGAATCATGAGATGTGATTGATGGGATTTCTGCCTGGCAACGCAACAGTGGGCTTTAAAAAAAATAAAAATCTTTTTGCACCTGATGATGATGATGATGATGAAGGTGATGATGCACATCCTCATTCTCATCCTCATCTCATCCTCTCACTGCACCTACATGTCATTTGTGTGAAATAGGACAGGAGCAATAGTACCACGGGGGGGGGGGGATGAGGAATGGTGCAGACGTGGTGATGTGGTCCACATTTACATGCCGGTCCGGTCTGGTGAGCCGGCGCTCCGTCAAAGGCAGGATTCATATCAGTGCACAAGGCGAGCTCTGTTTCAGTGCACACTCTGGTGTAGTGCTCCAATTATCACCTCGGTGAAGTGTTCACTACTCAGCAACGCTGCGTCCTGCTCACCACAACCATCTCGCTGTTGAAACCAGCACCTCCACACTGTGCTACTTTATCCCAAAACCTTCAGTGTCTCAGAGAAGTTGATGGAAATGTTCTCCTGGAATATCGATCATGCTGCGTTCACTCACTCCACCGTTTGTTTCCAGTCCAAATGACCAGGTCCTTCCATTCATAGCCTGTCACAGAGAGAATATGAATATTTAGACTGAACAGATATTTTCTACACAGATTCAAACAGGAGACACAGTCCCTCTCTCTCTCTTTCTTTTGGCTCCAATAAAACACCATCTTTCTCTACAATCTGGTCTGGAGTTCACCACAGAACTGATTTTATTTATAGAGCCGCCTCTCCATATCACCCACGCTGCAAACACGGCAGCATTTCTCCACTGGGGTTGTCCAAAAAATGTGTTTAAAAAATGAAAAAAATATTGGCTTGTAGGCTTATTGTGCATGGTTTTCCCAGAAAATGATAAATGACACTTGAAAGACCCCATTTTGACTCGCGGCAGCACTTTTTTTTTCTTCCTATCTTCGTAGCAGCTTCCGATAGCAAACTTTTCAGATCTTTCTGGCATGTAATAAACCGAAAAACTAAAATAAATCTTATAATAAATATTAGATCGTTATTGGTGAATGATAGATATATCACCAACACTTCCTTGTTTCCTTAATTTGTCAGGAGACGTCATTGTTTTGGATGAAAATGACTTTTTTTTTCAATGTTTCCAGGAGCAGTGTGATAGAATTCATATTTAATCAGTCATTCTGATTTGAAGCTACACCCACTTCCAGCGATACAGTTAGAGATCATGTGATTGGAAGATACCAAATTTACCCAATGTTGACCACTGGAGCTGTCCTTTTCTCCACCGAGTCAGAAGCTCAGCGATTGTCCCTGTTTCCATTTCCACTTATTCAAGTTTTAATTATGACTTGAATCGATGATGTTTGTTTGTGTGAATGTTTTGGGCTAAAAACTCGTATTTACAGTCATTCCTGTCGCATGTGAACGAAGCATGATGGAGGGAAGGAACAGAACATTTGGCTTGGTTCTGATTTCCATTCCTCATATTGCTTTTTCTGAGAGCTTGAATCTGAAAATAACTGAGTTAGGTTCATCTCAGCTTCTGTATGTGTGTGGAGAAGCTCAAGTGGGCCATTCTCAGAAAATGTGACGAGTAGCAGTAAAGACATCTCATCTCATCATCTCTAGCCGCTTTATCCTGTTCTACAGGTTTGCAGGCAAGCTGGAGCCTATCCCAGCTGACTACGGGCGAAAGGCGGGGTACACCCTGGACAAGTCGCCAGGTCATCACAGGGCTGACACATAGACACAGACAACCATTCACACTCACATTCACACCTACGCTCAATTTAGAGTCACCAGTTAACCTAACCTGCATGTCTTTGGACTGTGGGGGAAACCGGAGCACCCAGAGGAAACCCACGCGGACACGGGGAGAACATGCAAACTCCGCACAGAAAGGCCCTCACTGGCCACGGGGCTCGAACCCAGACCCTCTTGCTGTGAGGTGACAGCGCTAACCACTACACCACCATGCCGCCCACAGTAAAGACATTTTAAAAAATTCTGTATACACTAATTTTAGTTAATCCCTGTCAATATATTTAATAGACAAAAAAAGTAGATTTAATGAATTCACAAAGCAAGAGATATCATTATTATGAAAAAATAATGCCCAGTTGTTGTCTTTACCACTACCCATAATGTCTTTACTGTTACCCTATAGAGTAATGGTAAAGACAACACTGGGTAACAGTAAAGATGTCTCATGGCATTTTGAGGTCACTGAGTACAGAAAAAAAGATAAACAAATTATGCATTTATTATCCCATTCTAACTTGCTACTTGGCTAACTAAACTTTGTCAACATGCAGCATCATTATCTTTATCATTTCTGGGTAACGGCAAAGACAGTTATTTTCCTGGACATCTCGAAATTTCATATTTACCTGATCAGTCTCCTGGATTCCAACATTCATGCACCAGTGATTTTTCAAAATGGCTGCTCAACATCCTGGTCCTTCCTCATGTAGCTGCACTGCCCTCTGTTGTCAAAGCTCTAAGTTACAGCATGATTTTACCATTTGGGTAACGGTAACGACATCAAGAAAGTACACATTCTTGCGTATATATTTTAGGCTATACACCAAAATCCATTGAAACAAAGATCATGATATTTTCCACAATAAAAAGTGAAGGTATAGACGTAATATTTTGGAAAGAAAAGTGAAAATAAAATTAATAAAAACAAAGGAATTATTTTCATTCAAATTTCACTCATTCTCATTTAGACATATGGCAGTAATGACATTTTGGTGTATTTAGGCTAAATACAATTTTTGCAAATGCAGCCAAGTTGTCTCAATATTTTTTTTACTGCTCTGTTAAATTATTTCTTAAAATAAATGTATAATTGAGGGTCAGGATTAATGGCTTCAGAGAAAAAAACAAACTTCATGTTTAAAACTGAATTTGTCACATTTTCTGAGAATGGCCCAAGTTAACGAACTGCAGAGGAGATACGGGAAGTTTTTTTTGTCATCCATTTTACACTTTCTTAGATGTTTAAAGTCAGATTTGAACATTTTAACTCACAAATTCACAACTGGAAACTTCCCTATAGACCACTCTCTTCATGAAGTTACTGGAACTAGTCTTCGAGCTAGTTACAAACGTAGAATTCTCGTTAATTTGCAAGCTAGCTAAAGTTTAAATTTGGAAAAAATCCTGCTAATTAGTTAGTGAGCTTGCGAATTACTATACTAGGTAGTTCGTGAGCCAGCAAACTTCTTTTGACTGAAAAAAATCTGTCGTGTATCTAACAAGTTCTTCCTCGTCACTTTTCTCATACACTTCAGTCAAAAGATGAGACTTACTCTGCTAGCTGGTTCGGTAATTAGCATGCTAGGATGTTAGCAAGTCAGCAAAGTATCATTGCTGCAAAGAAATCCTGTTATGCTGCGAGATGGACGCTGCATGAGGAATGTAGATGATCTGGTCAGCAAGCTAGTTATTTAGTATCAGCAGAAAATCACTAATGTGAGCCATTTCATGTTTGACAATTTTATGCACACATTTCAGAATTATAGGAACAGAATAACTGTAGTGTTTGAGTGTTTTCAGATAAAGTACCGCAAGGACTGTTAGATGTCGAAAACTGCACATTGATATCTGCAATAATAAAAATTTGATGGCAATGAATGTGGGTCAAAATTGCGACAATTTCATGGATTTTTTTGTCTCATTTTTTCAATGAGGAAAGTCGTACATCTTCTGTATTGTAATATAATTTGATTTCAGCTTATTGGATGCACTGTTTTTGTTAGTGTTAGTGAATATTTCTTCATCTTTCAGGCTGAAGTACACCATTTTGTTGCAAAACATACATCTTGTTGGACCATGCGTGAAATATCTGCAGTGTGACAGATTTACTACTGAGATATTTTCTGTCAAATTTATCAAGCTAATGATGTGAAATTTACATTTTATATCTAGTTTATAATGAATTTCTCATCTACAAAGTATCCAGATGGGGAAAAAAAAACAAAAAATGTTCACAGTATAACTTCCTAATACCTAAGGTATGATTCAAAATGGTATGTCAAAATGACAAAAATCTCTGTAGTGTCCGTTGGCCCCCTGTACACGATGCTGAGAGACACAATGAGCTCAGAACAATAACTATGAAGGGTCTTTAGTAACAGCACAATATGTCAATATGGTACTTGGAATGTCTTGCTGAATTACAAAATGCAGGACAATTAACTCACCTGTAGTGTCCGTAGCCCACTTGTAGTGTCCGTAGGCCCATTATCTCATACAGAGAGTCAATTACATAAAAAGCTATAGGTAATTTACTGAAGTAATCAGAAAAAATCATTCATTTTCTCTGTATGTGACACAGAAACAAATATGCAAGGAACTTTTTTCATGATATTTGGAAGATTTAATTACAGTTCAAAACACCACATGCCGAGAATTCGGATCTTGCTAGAGTTAAAACAAAGTATTGGGGCAGTGTTGCTTTTAAAAATTGTAGACCTGAATATTGTTAGCTAATCAGAACATGACAAGCATCCTTAATAAGCTAATAAATGCTTTGAAAACAATTCAAAATAATGGGAGTTGTAACTGACTACCTTGTAGCGTCTGTAGCCCCTTCGCAGTAATATTCTTCAAACCATAAAAATCATTCTTTGAATTCAACAAGATTGGAATATAAATGTAAATATCATTGTAGAGATGTAAATGATAAGACAAATGTACGTTAATGACAAATTTCAGGTGTTTCAGTGGTTTACTGACTTCTTACAAGGAAGAGTTGATATGAACTTTTTGTTTGTTTGTTTCAGTACATATATTAGCGGAGAGCAGTCTTTTCAGTAATGGGGAAGATGTTGTTGTTCTCTGCTCTTAATATGACTGATTTACATACCAAATCAATTTCTGTCAATAATTTTGTCCTTACAAGTATATTTATAGCATTTCTTTATCACAAATACAAAGTAATATGGCAAAACGTAGTGTCCGTAGGCCCCTCATAGTGCCATAACTTGAATGTATGTAACATTTTTGCCATTGAAGATTAGTGAGAACAATTTTACAGGTCTAAATTAGACATAATTTGTGGCAATATACCATAGGTTTCTGCTGGAAAGGACATGGGCAAGTTTTGGCCCTCAGTGAGACACATTAGTGATTTTCTGCTGTATGCTCACTAGTTAGCGAGCTAAAATGCTTTTAGGCTCCTCCCTTTGTGAAGTAAGTGGGTACTTGTGTCACACAAGCTAGTTAATTAGCAAACAGGGCAGTTAGCAAGCCAGCAAATGTTTATATCGAGTTCCTGCTTCACACGCCTCTCCTTGTGCTGCAAATGAACACTGAAACATGGCTGATTGTGCTTCCATAAAGGGCAAGCTGGTTATCTAATTAGCATAAAATCTACTTAGCATCTATCCACTGTTCCCTTTGTGCTGGAGTGATGTTTAGGTGTCGTGATGAGTGATGTGCCCTATATCACACTCCCTGTAGGTGACCTACTCACTGCACAGGTGTATATTTAAAACACTGCAGTCACACCATGAAATTAGGCTATTAGGGTTTCTTTAAATTAATCTTGGAGAAACATGCCACATTTTTCCCAAAATGGCTCCGTGGCTGGAAGAGTTGGAGCTGCAGATTGATGTAAGATGGAGCAATACGGAATAGTGTGGATGAGCCCGGCTCCTCGAGAGATAAATAATGCAGAGGGATGCAGCGTTAGCTTTGTGCAGAAATGCTATATGCATTCCCTCCGAGCTGTGTTGCGTGTATGTGTGTGTGTGTGTGTGTGTGTGTGTGTGTGTGTTGTCTTGGGAAACTCTTGCATGGACTGCAGGCTGATTAAAGTTTAACGTGTTGCGAGAGGGAGGAATGCAGAGGGATGTGCTTTTTGCTCTGCGCTGTTTTTTGAAAGGGAGGATTTTTACAAAGTTTGTGCCTTTACCCAAAAAGGCAGCCATTTTAAGAAAAGTTCTAAAACTGCGAGAACCGGTTCCAGTGAGAGCACTTAGCAGTCATTCTCAGGCCTTTCAATTACATGAAACCTGCGATAGATTACGTCGTAGGCGCCCAAATTAAAAAGGTGCCCAAATTAAGGTCACATGCCCAAAATATGCTAACAAAAGTTAAAAAAACAACAACAACGAAATGTTGATTAAATAAACTTGACTGCATAAAACCCAATGTTTTGACTTTCTTCTTTAAAAACACAGAACTTAGCGAGAATTAGCATGTATTTCTCATAATTGACGCGAAATCTGCACCATTCCCATGTTGTTCCAGGTTCGTCGAACTAGCCGTCAGCCTCACGCAGAGCACAAATTCTCCATCAACGGCGATTGGCATGCCATGATTTCATGAAGGAGTGAGACTCGCGTACCAATGACGGTTCTTCTATTTTTAAATGTTCATATGGTTTGTATATCATCAGACCTGCCAATAATGCCACTGCAACCAATCAGATTGCACTTCCCTCTCGGGATGTCACTTTGACCAATCAGATTGGACATTTCTCTCGGAGTTCCGCCGCAACCAATCAGATTGCATTTCCCTTTCTGAATGCCACTGCAATGAATCATGCGTTAGTTTCCAAGTGCTCAGCACTTTATCTCATTTGTAAAAATGTCCTCTGATTAAGAAGAATTTCCCAAAACCCTTTGCATACCATTAGCTCATCTGTCCATAAGGCCAATGAGTGATTGCCATGACGTGGCGTCCGTTGTCCGGCCGTCATCCACAATTCAGTTAAATCGTATCTCCTCCGTCAGTTCTCCATGGATTTCCGTTCCAATTGTTTTGTTTGAAAGAACTCATCACTCTGCACAAAATGTGGTTGTTGTTTTGTCAGTTTTTTTGTTAACAAATTAGTAATTAGGCCAAATTAGCAAATTTCCAGGCTAGAATTGTATCTCCTCTCTCATTTCTCATCCAATTTCAGTTCTGATCAATGTTTTGGGTCGATCTTCCCATGAGAAACAAAATTTAGTCATTTGTTGATTTTCCTGTTCTAAACAGTTTGTCGTGGAGGTTGGTCCTCTCTCGCATTGTCACGTTTCAGTTCTGTTTGACGTTTTGGTCGTCATGGTTATTTTGATGGCAGGCCAGATGAACGACTACACCCTTGACGTTCTGGTATTTCCCTCCCTGACATGTTCCTGTAACCAGTAGGATCTCAGATCCCTCCTGAAATACTGTGTAACAAATAGGAAACCATTTCTGTCCCAGAATGGTTTGCAAACAATGAGATTTCACAAATCAGATTGTGGTTCCCTTGAGAAATAGCACTGAATATAAGATATAATTGACCACATTTCCTTTGCAAGTTTCCACTGGAACCAATCAGATCACGGTTCCCCTCGAAGCCGCTGTCACCAGGTCACCAATGAGATCATAGTTCTCGTTCGAAATGTAACTATAACCAATTATTTGTTTTTCTGCTCATTTGCATAAAGAGTGCCAATACTTCTGGAATAGAATTTCATATCATTTATCCATCGCGCCACTGATCCATCCATTATCTATGCCGTTTGTCCGTTAGGGTCGCTGGGGAAGCTGGAGCCAATCCCAGCTGACATCGGGCAAGAGGCGGGGTTCACCTTGGGCAGGTCACCAATCTATATCATTATCCACAACTTTTATTTATTTATTTATTTTATTTGTTTGTTTGTTTGTTTGTTTGTTTGTTTGTTTGTTTGTTTGTTTATACATAAAATCCTCCTGCAGTGCACAAGATATATTCGGCAGTGAATTACAGTGATGATGAACATGAACGAACACAAACTGGGACGTATATAATTACACAGTACTTTTAACAGTTGTATAACAGTTTTAAAAGTATTATTTCCGTTATGTAATGTGATGTAAGATGAAGCTACAGTATTACAGTGCATTTTATATCATGTTAAAGTCTCTTATATGGTTTAAAATCACATCAGGTGTGTGAAGTAATTCCTGTGTATGATTGATGTGGTTTAATCATATAAGCTCTGAGGAGTGTGTCGTTCCAGCTAAAGCGATGGTGTGGTCCTGAAGTCTGGGTTCAGTTGGATTCAGATGATAATATATCACTTAAAATCTCATATGAAATGCTTATTTTATATTCTACAGGACGTTTGATGTCACTGAATGCTGTATTGATGAATGCTTAAATCTTTTACTTAAAAAGTTTCATACTTTTCACACACACACACACACACACACACACACACACACACACACACACACACACACACACGTATTATCTTTGGCTAATGCTATAACATAATTTCCGTGCTGTTATCCTGCGCCTTTAGCCGACCACCGCTCAGTTTTCTTCTCCTCTGCTGCATTAGGTGATGAGATCAGAAGGATATTGCATTATTTATACGGATGCATTAGCAGCGCTTAATGCCAGCCACATGGTTTATGATGAAGCCCAAGTCTAACGATTCTTCCAATACCATTTCCTGCCAATAAGGTTTTGCCCATTTGACTCTAATTGAGTCTAAATGTCATATGCAGATGATGGAAAGTCTGAGTGCAAGTGCACTACCAAGTCCTCAAAGACATGCACCCTACAATATGTCTGAGCAGCGATAATCACTTAACAGTGGCTGGCCATCGCTTCAAGTCCTGTCGGAAATATCGTGATTACGAAGTGAGCGCACTTGAACGTGGCATTCAGTCAGTGCAGTCGCAACTCCGAAACTCGTATTTGTTCTATGAGCTCTGACTTTCTGAGTCGGGGACGTGTCGATAAAAACATCATGGAGGCCACCAAAATGAACATGATGCCCAGAGACAACAGCACATCGTTGTAACCTTAAACAAATTTCTTCTCATTGATGATCTAAAAAAAAAAGTTTTCTCAATGAAGTCCATTTTGTTCAATCAAACCACTTGAATGTGAACCGTGTCATCATCGCCACATCTGATCTCGAATGCACGAACTTCCAAGGATGACTTGAAGGCAGCATCAGATCAGGAGTGACCTGTTTCTAGAGAAGGATGTAATATAATGGGAATATATATGTTAACACTTTTAAAACCCTGCTTCAGAGAAAATGTCTCAGTACTTACCGGAGACCGTGTAATGTAACAGTCGCCACTGAAAGTAACAACAACGCATAGCTAACCACAGTATTGACTACTTTCACATACCCATAATGCTTTGCGCCTTGGGGGGGTAACCAGGCGCTATATTTGTTTACTAAGTCAAATAACCGCAGTCATTTCTTCAGATTCACATCCAAAAAACCAACTTTTCCTGATTTAAAGTTTTATAGAATACCTAAAGAGGCTAAGCGTCGAAAAGCGCGATTAGACAGAATTTGCCATCCAAATTTTACACCGACAGACAACACGCAACTGTGTTCTACACACTTCAGTGGTGGAGTAAAGTCTGATGATCCTAGTCACGAAGCCGGCAACCCCTCTGTCTTAAAAAGTGCAAAAACTGAAAAACAAGGACAAGTCAAAGACCTGAAAAGGACAACTTTATTGAAGGATCAACTTCCAAAACAAAGCACAAACGATGCAGTGTCAGTAAGCTTACATGTCCGTCCCCTTTTAGTGCTTATGTCGGTAGATCGAATGTAGTATTTGACCTTGTAGTCCGAACAGCTTCCTCTAACAGCCCAGAGATTGTCGTAATCTGGTCGCGTATGAGTTCGAGGAAAATCAGAGCGAAGGAAATCAAAATCAACTTCAACTTAAAAAATTTATTTGACAGTCCTGCTGTGTTTCCAGTACTTACTTGACTGAGTGAATTCCGTGCTTGTGTTCCTGTGCACGAAGCGTTTTGTATTTTCTTACGGCTTTCTCGTCGTAACCAGCAGCCAGCAAAAATCATTTCACTGTGGATTCTTCCCTGATCAGTGTTGATCTTTCTCAGCTCTTCTGCCAATCTTTTATCTTCTGCAGGTCAGTAATTGTTGGAACAGCTGTGTTGACAGACGAAGAAGAGACTGCTGACTCACTGTCACCCGAAGTAGAGATGTTCAAAGTGTTTGAAACGATATTTACAAGCGCATTTTTACCGATTGATTTCTCGAAGTCCACAGAAAAGGCTTTGCAGATTTCTTTAAACTTTGGTTTCGTTAGTTTTGACACTTCTTTGAAGGTTTTAGGGAGATTTAAATTTGAAAGATAACTGTCAGCGTGCGACACTGTGTTGTTTTAGTTTGTTTAAACTTTGGTTACCCTCCAAGGTGCAAAGCATTATGGGTAATGTGAAAGTAGTCAATAATAGTAATGGCTAATAATAGTGTTAGCTGTCATGTGTATTAATATTAGCATATTTTAACATCACAACACGTGGACAGAAAGCTATATGATATTCTACTATTTATTATTCAGTCAGTATTAGAAAATTCTTTAAGATTTTCTACATGATTACTGTAAGACGCACCTTTTTATTGATCCCCAAGGCAAATATTTCTGGCAATTTTTCAAATGACAAATAATCAAATAACAATGAAACGATTTGGTTTAAAAATAGACGTAAACTGATAAGGGACAAGTAAACTAGAAATGGTCTCTGGAACTGTAAACGTGTCTTTTCATATAATTTCATTTGAAGTTGCGTTCACGCTTTCTTGTTGTTAACTCTGCTGAAAGAGCACTTCAGTGCCCCCTGCTGGTGAAGTGTTCTCTCGGTGTGTGTTTGTCCCGTTAGTGTTGCCGGCACAGCAGTGTTTAATCCTGAAATCTTATAAGTCACTTTTCTTTTCCAGTTCAGAGCACTTTATTTGTTTCAATACAACAATGCTAATTTCTCGCGAGCACTTCTGGGATTTTTCACTGTTAGCGCACTGTTAGCACTGTTCACTGCGCTAAACTAATGCTAGGATACTTCTGTACTTTCATGTAAAAACACACATAATTGGGCATCAGGCTAATGCAGAAAATTACAACAAATAAGTTACTTACAGGCTAAAGAGAAAAGTGATTATAAACCACGAACACATTTCCATTATTCTTCACTAAAAATACAGTACAGTCTGTTATTACGTCAGATAAAGGAGTGTATTAACTGAATCTCTCTCACATTCTGCTACATTCACATTATTTTTTAAATCATTATAAGAAGCTTCACTGGCCGAGTTTACAAGCTGCAACCTGAGTGTTTAAGGTTCCTTACTAGTGTGGTTAGCAGTCAATGCTAAGTTTAATAACAACGTAATTTTAGTCAAACGGAATCTTTTTTGAGGAATTTATCAACGCATCTGAGGTAAATGTCAATATTCTTGACAAGTCTGTCTCATTTCCAGTGTCATTAAATGCTAGCTAGCTAGTTAAATCACTAACTCAGTATCTAGCCAAGCCTCAGTTTTGTATCTAGCCTCTACTTGGTGTCTTGGTGTGTTTTCCTGTTGCCTAGCAACAGATTTCTCACCATTTTAAAGTAATGTTTTTTTTTAGTCATAAGGATTAAGGGAGAACAGGTTGATGAACTTTTTTTTTTTAGATGGTCATCATGTGTTAAGCAGGAACGTGTGATTTTGTGCATTTGATGAGGCTGCATGTGTGTGAGTGTGTCCACACACACACACACACACACTGCAGGTAATGAATCACCTGCTTGTACTGAATAGCTTTCTCACATCAGAAGGTGTTGGTCAGCAGCAGTGCAGAAACACCGGCCCTGAATGCGCCACGTTTCCATCTGCTAACGAGCTCCCTCAAGTCCTGGGGAACTCCTTCACACCTTTACCTGTCTCACAGAGGTGTGCGTGATTGAGGTTAAACCTCACTTTCTCCTAAATATCTTGCAAGCAATCCTGAAACCAAGCATCATTCGCTAACAGCTCGTCAACATGTGCTGGAAGCTTCAGCGTCGCCAAACAGTCGTGTGGTTAAAAAAAAAAGTCTGAAAATTAGTTCACATGAATTAGCTGCCAATAACTTGAATAAAACCTGGTGTGTAAATCTGATGAATAAGTTTGTTAAAGCTACGTGTAAATTCATGAGATTTAAAACAATTTCAAATCAAGGCCCGACTATCGCTAATGCTAACCTGAGTTTGATCAAGCTTTGGAACATTAGCGAACTTGGCTATCTTTTTTTATATTTACCGATATTTGGGCTCGTTGTTGGCCACGATCTCTTACGGTCAAGATCCACTGCTCTTCAAATCAGACACGTTTTCTGGGACGCGGCAGAGTTTATTGAGTTGGAAACAACCAGCCCTGAGGACAACAAGAGTGTGTGTGTGAGTATGTGTGTGTGTTGTGGTTTTCTTTCTCCTGCTGTTCACAACACTATTTTTAATTATTTACACGTTCAGAAACACAGATCACAGCTGGACAACATCACAGCGGTAGTCCACAGGAGAGGTTTCATCTGATCCGCAGACAGAGAGACAGACAGACAGACAGACAGAGAGGGATGGATTTTTTTTAGTTCGGGTGAAACCTTTTCTCTTTCATCTTTATGATCTAGATTCCTATTGGCGACAAACCCTTTCAACATCCAGTGGAGGTGCCATTATTTATTTTTATCCTCATTATTTCACCCTAAAATTCAGCGTTATGAATTAATTACTGATTACTCAACGTGTTCTAATTCGAGCCGCCTGAAGGTGAGCATCATGCAGGAACAAAGCCTCAATATTTAATTATATTTACGCCACATTGCGGCTGAATCCTGGACTCTGATTGGCCAGAAGGTGTTGATTAATTTTCTCAAACAGTGGATCTGACAGTAGTGCAGCTGTACATCACAGCTTGCTCAGATGCCGCTTTTGTGCCGTGCAGTACCGTGATAATATCGTGAGGCCGATATGTGTGATGTGAGATGACGAATATCGACTCGTTCTACAGCTCCGTTTGGAGGTGATGATTTTGAGATTGCGTATCGATCTGTAACTTCGCCTCCCTCCTTTTCTCTCTCGCTCTTCAGACACGTGTTTACTCTCGGCAGCCGTTTGATGTTAATCACATCAATGAGTCCTTCCCTAATAAACCCTCACACTCCCTTTCATTACTCCCACTGTTTACTCTCTCTCTCTCTCTCTCTCTCTCTCTGTGCAAAAGAAGGAGGCTGAGTATAGGGATGCGTCTCTATGTCCCTAAATGTCTCTATTAGGTCCCAAATGTCCCATATTGGCCCCATCCGAGCACTTACACAGCCACTTTAACCCTGCTCACTAATTAGCAGCGTTGCGTCCCATTGAGCTGGACCATTTCTCTGTAGATTTTATTCGTGATAGAGCTGTAAACAAGCCTGGTTTTCTGGACCACAGACTGAGTGAACGTCCGAGAAGTTGTTAACTGTGGAAAAGTAGATTCTAGATGCATTAATGGTGCCACTGTCTTCACCACTGTCTTCATCTCAGTTTTCACAATCGTCTTCATCACTGACTTCATCATTGACTTCACCACCACTTTCATCACTGACTTCACCACTGTTTTAATCACTGTCTTCACCATCACCATCTTCATCACCGTCTTCATCACTGACTTCACCGTCTTCATTATCAACTTCACCATCATCTTCACTGTCTTCGCCACTGTCTTCATCTCAGTTTTCACAACCGTCTTCATCACCATCTTCAATCATTGTCTTCACCATCGTATTTCTTCATCATTGACTACTTCACTGACTTCACCACCATCTTTATCACCATTTTCATCATCATCTTTCTTCACCGCCATTGTCAAGGAAGAAAACCATTTGGGATTTTTAGTTCAGTTCAGTGAAAACCTAAACACAGTGCTGATAAATGAGTAAAGCTGAAACCTGAGCCATATGGACCTGTCTGGAACACGAGGACTCGCCTCCTTCACTGGTCCTATTGATCAGGAGACACTTACGAAGCTGATGGATGTTTAAAGCAGCAGAGACCTTCACGTGTCTAGGTCTCATCACGGCATATTGAACGTAGATTATTTTGTGACAGTCTCACGTGTGATTTTTCAGCCGTGTGGGGGGGACGACATCAGATCAGACAGAGACGAGCAGCAGTGAGGCCGTGTGTTTATTTGATCTGTCAGTCATCTGTTATTCTGCTTTCTCTGAGAGTCTTCAGAGACGTGCTCCTGGCCTCGGAGCGTGACCTGCTTACTTCTGCTTCTCTGATTCTGCGCCGCTGTGGAGTCGGCGGCTTCACACTCAGTGCTGGAAAAATCAGTCGAGAAAGAAAAGTAAAGATTTATTTGTTGTAAGAAACGTGTTTTTAGACAACAGTGTTGAACAATATCATCGGCACTCGAGGTGTTTCTAAATCCAGATCAGCGATCTGTTCTTAATGACTGGAACTTTTATTGCTTGTAATTGTTCCAGATTTAATTGGAATCCCAAACATTATTTCACTCTGAGTTATGGACGTAAATTTGATTGAAATGTAGCTTGTGATGGGCGGCACAGTGGTGTAGTGGTTAGCGCTGTCGCCTCACAGCAAGAAGGTTCTGGGTTTGAGCCCAGCGGCCGACGAGGGCCTTTCTGTGCGGAGTTTGCATGTTCTCCCCGTGTCCGCATGGGTTTCCTCCGGGTGCTCCGGTTTCCCCCACAGTCCAAAGACATGCAGGTTAGGCTAATTGGTGGCTCTAAATTGACCGTAGGTGTGAATGGTTGTTTGTGTCTATGTGTCAGCCCTGCGATAACCTGGTGACTTGTCCAGGGTGTACCCTGCGTCTTGCCCATAGTCAGCTGGGATAGGCTCCAGCTTACCCACAACCCTGTAGAACAGGATAAGCAGCTACAGATAATGGATGGATGTAGCTTGTGATACACAGAGCGATGCAATTGAACAACTATTTACGCTAAATTAATCTGATCGCGGGCGGCACGGTGGTGTAGTGGTTAGTGCTGTCGCCTCACAGCAAGAAGGTCCTGGGTTCGAGCCCCGGGGCTGGCGAGGGCCTTACTGTGTAGTGTTTGCATGTTCTCCCTGTGTCCGCGTGGGTTTCCTCTGGGTGCTCCGGTTTCCCCCACAGTCCAAAGACATGCAGGTTAGGTTAACTGGTGACTCTAAATTGACCGTAGGTGTGAATGTGAGTGTGAATGGTTGTCTGTGTCTATGTGTCAGCCCTGTGATGACCTGGCGACTTGTCCAGGGTGTACCCCGCCTTTCGCCCGTAGTCAGCTGGGATAGGCTCCAGCTCGCCTGCGACCCTGTAGAAGGATAAAGCGGCTACAGATAATGAGATGAGATGAGATAATCTGATCGCAATTCCGAAATGTTTCACATTTTCATGTTTGTTCGTGTTCTTCCACTGAGTCTGAGTCACTCGGTATTATTGAGGACGCGTCAGAGGGAGATTGATGAAGAACTTCATCAGGGTTTATTGTTGAGCTTCTACACTAATGCAGCATGTGTGTCAGGATCGTAAAAAAACCACTAAACTCGCACATACACTCCATTTACAACACGGTTTGTTTGAATGTGACTCCGAGAAACATTTGAAAATATTGGGACACTAAATCTGTCTTCGTAGCTAAATCGATAATCGTAATATTATTTTGTAAAATAAGTGAATGAGACGGGCGGTACGGTGGTGCAGTGGTTAGCGCTGTTGCCTCACAGCAAGAAGGTCTGGGTTCGAGCCCCATGGCCGGCGATGGCCTTTCTGTGCGGAGTTTGCATGTTCTCCCCGTGTCCGCGTGGGTTTCCTCCGGGTGCTCCGGTTTCCCCCACAGTCCAAAGACATGCAGGTTAGGTTAACTGGTGACTCTAAATTGAGCGTAGGTGTGAATGTGAGTGTGAATGGTTGTCTGTGTCTATGTGTCAGCCCTGTGATGACCTGGCGACTTGTCCAGGGTGTACCCCGCCTTTCGCCCGTAGTCAGCTGGGATAGGCTCCAGCTTGCCTGCGACCCTGTAGAACAGGATAAAGCGGCTACAGATAATGAGATGAGATGAGAAGTGAATGAGACTAAAGAGGAGATGGTGATTGAATGATGCTCGCAAACCTGGGCGACATTTTCCTAGCTTTGGTAGCTATGTAACATTTAATTGGCTACCAAAGGCAGAGCATCATTAGCAAACAAAGCAGTCACTTTTTTCAGCACAGTGCTGCATATAATCTGAATTATTCTCTTCACATTCACTGGATATGGGCAATCGCACGCTCTGATTGGCTACTCTACTACTAGGATATCAGCTCATATACCGTGAGTGGAGAAAAACAGAATGGCGGAGCGTGTTACTGAACCAACCGAGGATGAAATAAAAACTTTACTCGAAAACAAAACCCCAAAAAATAAAAAAAGGCAACAAAATATGGAATAAAAGTATTTGATGGTGAATGTATCTTTTTTTTTTCAATAATTATTATTATTATCGCATTTTTCACAAATTGCTCCTGTCATTTTGACGGTTTGTTTACATTCTAAGCGGAAATTATTTTGTCGGATGTTTTGTATAAAGTTTTTATTTATCGAATTTGCGCAAAATAAAAATGCTCTGTTTCTCAAACTCCAGTGAATGTGGATAGAATAAAACAGTTATTCCGCTCAATCTTGTTGTACATGGATTATAGACAACTCGGCGCTAAGTGCTTCATCGGCTGTCAGCTCATGTACGACTCGATTTCGTGAAATAACTGTTAATTATTTGATGACTGAAGGATGATCAAAAACATAAATTTAAAACAAAGTGAAATCATAAAGACAGTCGTGTTTCCACGAGTGAACAAGATCTGGTGTTCATCAGCAAACTAAAAAAAAAAAAAAATCGTGAAATTTGTTTATATTTAAAAAGTTTCCCAACGAGAAAAGGTCCTTGACAATGAAGTCGGCTTCCTTGCAGAATGAAGCACATCCTCCATCTTTGCCTGACCTTTACTGTGAAGGAACTTTTTAACTATCCTTTTTTTCTATCTTTTAAATGTTAATGCGGCGTGACTCGGGTGTGCAGAGAGGATGAATAGTCCGGTGTAATTATAACGAAATGAAGGAACAACGTTTAAAAAGCCCGAGAGCAGCGCATCATACTGCTCAGTAGCAATCCCATTAAAAACATTGGCTGTTAAATATTACAAGGACACTGAAGAGGAAATAAAGAGCCAGCTCCCCTACGTCGCTGCCACGCTTCTCTGAGTGCTGCGTTTTAAAAGATTTTCCCTCAATGCTGAGTCTCAGATATGAAATATCAGACATCCTACATTTAATAGGACTATCAAAAAATAAAAATAAAAAAGTAAATGAGCTGGACGATTGCGAACCGTGAACAGACTGAGAGCAGAAATCTGTTTCATAGCTGTTAAACACAAAAACTCTGGACATGATGCACACGGGTGCCATTATTTTACTTATTATTTTATTTCTCTATTTTTGCGGTTGCTCCAACAAAAAATACTTGAATAGACTTGAATAGTTTTTAGTTTGTTTGTTTATTCAGATAAAACAAATTGTATTTTTAATAATAGTTTTTTTAATGTAATTATTAATTTCATGATTTTATTTTTGATTGATTTTTATATTTGCTCAAAAAACAAACTAAGACTTGAAAAAATTTTGCTTTTCTATTTGTCCTTGTTTTAAAGCTGATTTGAGTTGTACTGGTTCCTAATGGTTTTTAAAGTGGTTCTCGTGATCTATAATCGTGTTTACCTTTTCAAAAGTCAGCCTCATGCTCACTAGCTTGCTCGTTCATCTGGCTAATTATTTAAATTGTACAATAAAATAATTCCCAACGTTAGTATGCTAGGTATCAAACTGCTGCTAGGAAGATAACATTACTGTTAATATTAGCAAACAAATTAGTCTCAAAAAGTGTTTTCTTTGATTAGTTTTTCACCTCAGCTCAATTAGCATTAAACAATGATTTCTTATGCATAATACAAGGGTTGGTCTAATGCTAGGATGCTAACGAATGTGGCTAAGATGTTTATCGTTAGCAGTGTGGTGTCAAATCGCTGAGCTAATGTTGTTGAGTGATTATCTCATCTCATTATCTGTAGCCGCTTTATCCTGTTCTACAGGGTCGCAGGCAAGCTGGAGCCTATCCCAGCTGACTACGGGCGAAAGGCGGGGTACACCCTGGACAAGTCGCCAGGTCATCACAGGGCTGACACATAGACACAGACAACCATTCACACTCACATTCACACCTACGGTCAATTTAGAGTCACCAGTTAACCTAACCTGCATGTCTTTGGACTGTGGGGGAAACCGGAGCACCCGGAGGAAACCCACGCGGACACAGGGAGAACATGCTAACTCCGCACAGAAAGGCCCTCGCCGGCCACGGGGCTCGAACCCGGACCTTCTTGCTGTGAGGCGACAGCGCTAACCACTACACCACCGTGCCGCCCATTTTATCACATACATTTCGAAAAATATTTATATTCCCCCATTTGAACTTGGAAGTTGTGTCCCTTTGTCCATATTGGGGAAAAAAGTGTTTAAAACCAAATGTAATTGTTTTTCCCATTTGCATTTGAGTTGAGGGAATAAATTGTTTATCCATGTGTAAAAAGATGATGCTGAAAATATTTATTCACAAGAAAAATGACTCCATTTGATTTATTTTCGTTCTTTTTTTAACTAATATATTTTTTCATTAGTGACAGGGAAGCTGTGTGTTTTTTTTAAATGAGTAAAAACAAATCTAAATACAATATACTCTACTGATATGTTGATAAACTTTTTATATAAGGAATAAGAAAAAGGAGAAAAAGTGAAATGTATGCAGG
>NC_083593.1:4213270-4223270 GCF_027579695.1 Neoarius graeffei
CTCACTCACTCATCCATCCAGTCACTCACTCACTCACTCACTCACTCACTAATCCATCCATCCACTCACTCACTCACTCACTCACTCACTCACTCACTCACTCACTCATTAATCATCCATTTACTCACTCTTTCACTCATCCATCCATTCACTCACTCATCCATTCACTCACTCATTAATCCAGTCACTCACTCACTCACTAATCCAGCCACTCACTCACTCACTCACTCACTCATTAACCCATCCACCCACTCACTCACTCACTCACTCACTCACTCATTAATCATCCACTTACTTTCACTCATCCATCCATTCACTCACTCACTCACTCATCCATCCATCCATCCATCCATCCATCCATCCACTCACTCACTCACTCACTCACTCACTCACTCACTCATTCATTAATCCATCCACTCACTCACTCACTCACTCACTCACTCATTAATCCATCAATTTACTCACTCTTTCGCTTATCAATCCATTCACTCACTCATCCATCCACTCACTCATTCATTCATCCATCCATTCACTCACTCACTCACTCATTAATCCATCCACTCACTCACTCACTCACTAATCATCCACTTACTCACTCTTTCACTCATCCATCCATTCACTCACTCATTAATCCAGTCACTCACTCACTCACTCACTCACTCACTCACTCACTCATTAATCCATCCACTCACTCACTCACTCACTCACTCACTCACTCATTAATCATCCACTTACTCACTTTCACTCACTCATCCATTCACTCACTCACTCATCCATTCACTCACTCACTCACTCACACTCATTAATCCATCCATTTACTCACTATTTCGCTTATCAATCCATTCACTCACTCATCCACTCATTCATTCATTCATTCAATCACTCATCCATCCACTCACTCATCCATCCACTCACTCATTAATCCATCCACTCATTAATCCATCCACTCATTCATTCACTCACTCACTCACTAATCATCCACTTACTCACTCTTTCACTCATCCATCCATTCACTCACTCATACATCCACCCACTCACACTCACTCACTCATCCATCCACTCACTCACTCACTCACTCACTCACTCACTAATTCATCCACTCACTCACTCACTCACTCACTCACTAATCCATCCACTCACTCTCACTCACTAATCCATCCACTCACTCACTCACTCACTCACTCACTCACTCACTCACTCATTAATCATCCACTTACTCTTTCACTCATCCATCCACTCACTCATCCATCCACCCACTGATCCATCCACCCACTCACTCACTCACTCATCCATCCAGTCACTCACTCATTAATCTATCCACTCACTCACTTACTTAATAATCCATCCACTCACTCACTCACTCACTCACTCATTAATCCATCCACTCACTCACTCACTCACTTATTAATCCTTCCACTCACTCACTCACTCACTCACTTATTAATCCATCCACTCACTCATTTATCCATCCACTCACTCACTCACTCATTTATCCATCCACTCACTCACTCACTCACTCACTCACTCACTCACTCATTTATCCATCTATCTACTCACTCACTCACTCACTCACTCACTTATTAATCCATCCACTCACTCACTCATTTATCTATCCACTCACTCACTCACTCACTCACTCATTTATCCATCCACTCACTCACTCACTCACTCACTCACTCACTCACTCACTCGTTTATCCATCCACTCACTCACTCACTCACTCATTTATCCATCCACTCACTCACTCACTCACTCACTTATCCATCCACTCACTCACTCACTCACTCACTCATTAATCCATCCACTCACTCACTCACTCACTCACTCACTCACTTATTAATCCATCCACTCACTCACTCACTCACTCACTCACTCACTCACTCACTATTTGATCAATTAATTATTATTATTATTATTATTATTATTGTAAACTTTAACCAGATTTCACTCCATTAGAATGCTCTCTCTTTGTTTCTCTTTCTCTCTCCCTTTATGTTGGATTGAACCTGTTGCTGCATAATACGTATTTACTCTTTCTGTGTGTGTGTAGGGAGGTAAGAATGAAGTCTTTGTGGACGTGGTGGAGAGACTCTCAGTGGTTATTGGTTCTAATGTGAGTGCTTCAGTATTTATTACGTATACAACCATAAAAATAAAATTACATGCTAAAAGCCAACTTTTTTCTCAGTTTCTGTAATTAACAAGAACAATTTGTAAAAAATATATATATAAGTTTTATATACAGTATATTACACAGACCATGTTCAGGGGTTTTGACCTGACAATAACAGCAAGGGAAGGATTTGGGACATAAAAAATGAGTGTGGTGTGTCTGTATGTTTAGGGGGTTGTGATGAAAGCAGACGTGGAGGGAGAGATCAGAGTGAAGTGCTATCTTCCATCATGTTCAGGTACGAGAACGCTGATTTAACACTATGGGCTGTGTTCCAATACTGTGTGAAACTCACACTTGTTGACTAAGAACCATTTTTAAAAGTTGATCCACTATTTAATCATTTCAAGTGAAACTCGTGAATGTGATTGCACTGACCCATGAAGCTTTGCTGCAGTCTGATGCTGCTTCTGTTTATTTTTAAGGGTGTTTATAAAGTGTTTACAGGAGTGAGAAAGATTTAAAATTTCTGTTTCAACAAATAAAACCTTATGATCGTGTTTTGCTCGCTCAGCAGTAAGTTAGCAAATCGCCACAGCGGCTACAGTCCGTACGTAGCATGCTAGCTAGTACTGCGTTTAGAGAAAATAAACCATAATTTAAAAACTTGTGATTAAAACTAGAAGCTTAATATCTTACTTTATGGAACTGTTCACTAGCTAGCAATTAAACAATCTGCATCTCTCAGCTGACTCTTTCCTCTCCGCTCATGTGTGTGTTGTGCAGAGATGAGGATCGGCCTGAACGAGGAGTTCAGCATCGGGAAGTCTCAGCTCAGAGGTAAGAGTCGTCACCACGCCATCACCTTCATTTACACCTTTATTTATCTCTGTTTAACTCCACACTGCTTTTAACATGGCTCTGTGACAGAACACGGCACACTGTTTACTTAAATACTACACCATTTACAATACATACTATTTTAACAAACCGCACTGCGAGGATTTCGCAGCCAGAGATGTTACCATGGCAACCAAGGCTCCCTGTGGGTCTGACCCAAATCACATAAACTAAACTGTGACAAAATACAGAGCCACTCTTCATGGTAACCATGGTAATGTAGTACTATTTTCATTTCTTATACGGTAATAATTTAGTTTAAAAATGTTAAACAAGACGCTACAGGTGTTTGTGATTATTTTACTAGTTGATTTCCTGATATTGTTACAGCATAACAGTATGTTGATGCCAATTTAATACCATATGCTGCACAACTAAATTGATAGATAGATAAATAAATAAATAAATATATGGATGGATGAATAAATAAATGTCATATAATTATGTACAATTATATCGATTTTTAAAATATGAAATCTGACATAAATCATACAGTTATCAATATATCAATATATTGAAAAAACAGTTTGATATCTTCATAAATCCTTGATTTGGTTTTGAATATTTTGAGACAAAATGTTTAAAAATGTATCTTATTCTATAATTACACACACACACCAGCAAGTGGATTATCAGGTGAACAAAAGAAAAATGAATATTCTCCATTCTGTTCAGGAGAAATATGATACCATGTGATTGTGCCAAGTGGGTGGAGCTAAAATTTCTTCAAAGTTGCTGACTTTCAGATAAAATTATGAGACTGGAGCAGATAACAACCTGAAATAAACCTGGCGTGTTAATTAGTGACGTGTCAGAGGAGACATGTTACAGATGGAGTTTACACTGTTTGCTGTGTCTCACTTTAAAGGGGGTATATTATGGAAAACTCACTTTTTCAGTGCTCGTGCACATAGATTTGGGTATCTGGAGCTGACCACCTCACAAACTCTGAAACAAGATGACCCAGTCCGTTTCTTTTGTTCTGCCTATTTTAGAAAATATGAACTTCAACAACAAGAAGCCGATGTCATTAGAATGATGCTGCTGCCCTCATCTGAGGAGTATCTCCGTGTTTTAATGCTTTGATAACTGCCTTTGGGAATGAATATTCACGAGGAAAGTGCTACCTGATTGGCTAATGGAAGAGAGGGGTGGGGTGAGCAGTGGCTTGTTATAATTTTAAAGGAACAGACATTCGAATCAGCTATTTAGACAGAGTGAGAAGGTGCTGTGGTTCTTTATCCTTGTGGTATTTTGGTGAAAGCACATTACAGACATTTCAGTAAGACCTCAGGGTGGAAAAGGGGTAGAATATGTCACCTTTAAAAGAATAAACTGTCTCGCTGAATTCTCTCTGATTCTTTTTCTTTATCTCTCTCTCTCTCTCTCTCTGTCAGGTTATGGGGCGGCCGTGCGGGTGGACGAGTGCAGTTTTCACCAGGCCGTGAAGCTTGATGAGTTTGATACGTACAGGATTTTAAAAATTTGCCCCAGTCAAGGAGAGGTAAAGGCAAACAGACACACACACACACTTTCACCTCATTGTTATTAACGAACCATATATCCATGCTTGGCGGCACGGTGGTGTAGTGGTTAGCGCTGTCGCCTCACAGCAAGAAGGTCCGGGTTCGAGCCCCGTGGCCGGCGAGGGCCTTTCTGTGCAGAGTTTGCATGTTCTCCCCGTGTCCGCGTGGGCTTCCTCCGGGTGCTCCGGTTTCCCCCACAGTCCAAAGACATGCAGGTTAGGTTAACTGGTGACTCTAAATTGACCGTAGGTGTGAATGTGAGTGTGAATGGTTGTCTGTGTCTATGTGTCAGCCCTGTGATGACCTGGCGACTTGTCCAGGGTGTACCCCGCCTTTCGCCCATAGTCAAATCAAATCAAGTTTATTTGTATAGCGCTTTTAACAATAAACATTGTCGCAAAGCAGCTTTACAGAATTTGAACGACTTAAAACATGAGATAATTTTATCCCTAATCTATCCCCAATGATGAAGCCTGTGGCGACGGTGGCAAGGAAAAACTCCCTCAGACGACATGAGGAAGAAACCTCGAGAGGAACCAGACTCAAAAGGGAACCCATCCTCATTTGGGCAACAACAGACAGCCTGACTATAATATTAACAGTTTTAACAGGTATAACCCTCAACTGTCCTCATGGGGCCGTCCTTCACAGGAGCGGTGCGATAAAACTCCGACCAGACACAGGGCACCATGATGGATCAAGCAGGTCTGAGGGGCAGAAGAGGCCAGCATCTCAATCCCAGGATCAACATGTAACTCAGAGGGACAAATGTATTAAATTTATAACCAGGTTTTTGTGTTACACCTAGATAATCGTTATAAATAACCGCGACGCCTCCTCCTCTGCCAGTTAGACGAGGCTGGTGTATATAACTGTATCCAGGAGGACTCGCTTCATTTAATGCTATATATTAATTTGGCTTAATCCATGTTTCTGTTAAACACAGTACATTAAACTCCTGATCAGTAATGAGTTCATTAACCATTAGCGCTTTAGATGTAAGAGCTGTAATATTTAATAGCCCCACCTTTAGATCAAAGGTGCTAGCAGCAGCTGTACAGTCAGTATGATCTAATTTTATATTGATTAGGTTACTGGAACAAACTCTCTGAAAATTTCTACATTTTTGTTGAGCTCGGGGAACAAACACAGTCTTGATGTAGTGGGCCCTGAGTGACGACTCTGTGCAGCTAGCAGACAGTCAGTTTAGCCTGTTTGTCTGCTCCCTGGCCTTGGCTCTGGATTGTCAGAAATTAACTAGGCCTGTTCTGAGACTATGACCTATGCTGCAGGAAATGAGAGCAGCACCTTCCCGAGTGGGATGGATACCGTCCCGCCCTAACAGGCCAGCAGTGCCCTCAAAATTAGCCCAATTATCTATAAAGCCCACACTGTTTTCAGAGCACCACCTGGACAGCCAGCAGTTCAGCGACCATAACCTGCTGTAAACAGGTAAACCTGCTGTAGTCAGCTGGGATAGGCTCCAGCTTGCCTGCGACCCTGTAGAACAGGATAAAGCGGCTACAGATAATGAGATGAGATGAGATATCCATGCTTTATGATACTTTCCAACATCTACCAGTTTTCATTATTCACTTTATCACTGAATCACCCTCACTCATGTCTCAGATTAGGTAAATAAACGACAGACGTAGTGATTACACTGAAATTGTCCATAAAATGTGTGTGTGTGTGTGTTAGCAAACCCTGATGCAGTACCAGCTGAGTGATGAGCTGCCGTGTCCTCCTCCCTTCCGTCTCTTCCCCACCGTGGAAAAGGATTATGGGAACAGGTCTGATATTCCACATCAGAGCACTTAAAAATCAAACTTCATCCAACACATAAATATCATAGAACAGCGCCGGTGTGTGATAACAGTGTATGTAGACCTGGACAAAGATTCACATGATCACGGATTTTTGTCAAGAATGATAGTTAAGCGTCTTACAGCCATACCAAATCTTTTGTGGTTACTATGGCAACGTCCCAAACCACATCCAATCTGATCATATTAATTCAAAGGCCTTAATAAATTATTATATATGGATGTACTTGGCTGAGCTTCTCTCATACAGACTGTCCAGAAATTTCCTTAACATGAATAATTATTGGATTTTCTCCATCTCTTCACTCAGGTTGTTGATTTTCCTCAAACTGCGCTGTGATTTGTCACCGAAAAGGTGCGTTATAGCACAGTGTATGTGTTCTACATCTTCACAGAGCCACTCGAATCAATTTATGTGCTTCATTTCCACCAATTTTTCCATCACACTAAGTTTTATATACACATACACACACATACATACATACATACATACAGTGGTGCTTGAAAGTTTGTGAACCCTTTAGAATTTTCTATATTTCTGCATAAATATGACCTAAAACATCATCAGATTTTCACACAAGTCCTAAAAGTAGATAAAGAGAACCCAGTTAAACAAATGAGACAAAAATATTATACTTGGTCATTTATTTGAGGAAATTGATCCAATATTACATATCTGTGAGTGGCAAAAGTATGTGAACCTTTGCTTTCAGTATCTGGTGTGACCCCCTTGTGCAGCAATAACTGCAACTAAACGTTTGCGGTAACTGTTGATCAGTCCTGCACACCGGCTTGGAGGAATTTTAGCCCGTTCCTCCGTACAGAACAGCTTCAACTCTGGGATGTTGGTGGGTTTCGTCGCATGAACTGCTCGCTTCAGGTCCTTCCACAACATTTCGATTGGATTAAGGTCAGGACTTTGATTTGGCCATTCCAAAACATGAACTTTATTCTTCTTTAACCATTCTTTGGTAGAACGACTTGTGTGCTTCGGGTCGTTGTCTTGCTGCATGACCCACCTTCTCTTGAGATTCAGTTCATGGACAGATGTCCTGACATTTTCCTTTAGAATTCGCTGGTATAATTCAGAATTAATTGTTCCATCAATGATGGCAAGCCGTCCTCGCCCAGATGCAACAAAACAGGCCCAAACCATGATACTACCACCACCATGTTTCACAGATGGGATAAGGTTCTTATGCTGGAATGCAGTGTTTTCCTTTCTCCAAACATAATGCTTCTCATTTAAACCCAAAAGTTCTATTTTGGTCTCATCTGTCCACAAAACATTTTTCCAATAGCCTTCTGGCTTGTCCACATGATCTTTAGCAAACTGCAGATGAGCAGCAATGTTCTTTTTGGACAGCAGTGGCTTTCTCCTTGCAACCCTGCCATGCACACCATTGTTGTTCAGTGTTCTCCTGATGGTGGACTCATGAACATTAACATTAGCCAACATGAGAGAGGCCTTCAGTTGCTTAGAAGTTACCCTGGGGTCCTTTGTGACCTCACCAACTATTACACACCTTGCTCTTGGAGTGATCTTTGTTGGTTGACCACTCCTGGGGAGGGTAACAAATGGTCTTGAATTTCCTTCATTTGTACACAATCTGTCTGACTGTGGATTGGTGGAGTCCAAACTCTTTAGAGATGGTTTTGTAACCTTTTCCAGCCTGATGAGCATCAACAACGCTTTTTCTGAGGTCCTCAGAAATCTCCTTTGTTCATGCCATGATACACTTCCACAAACATGTGTTGTGAAGATCAGACTTTGATAGATCCCTGTTTTTTAAATAAAACAGGGTGCCCACTCACACCTGATTGTCATCCCATTGATTGAAAACACCTGACTCTAATTTCACCTTCAAATTAACTGCTAATCCTAGAGGTTCACATACTTTTGCCACTCACAGATATGTAATATTGGATCATTTTCCTCAGTAAATAAATGACCAAGTATAATATTTTTGTCTCAGTTGTTTACCTGCGTTCTCTTTATCTACTTTTAGGACTTGTGTGAAAATCTGATGATGTTTTAGGTCATATTTATGCAGAAATATAGAAAGTGTGTGTATAATATATATATATATATATATATATATATATATATATATATTTTTTTTTTTTTTTTTTTTTTCTGTTTTGCAGCGCTGCTATAAATGTTTCAGTGACGGTTCCTGTGCCCAAGGGTTCTCTAAGGTACGGAGAAGGAGAAAATTGTCACGTCATCATATGGCTACGTTTCTCATTGTTGCACAAACAAATGAAGGAAATGATCCAATACTGGATCTGATCCTTTGACTGAAAAATTTATTACAGTGCTCTCTCTCTTTTGCGCTCTCTCTCTCTCTCTCTCAGTCTCTCTCAGGAGTTGAGTAGTCCTGACCAGACGGCCGAGCTTTGGCCCAAACACAAATCCGTCGTGTGGGAAATCCCACGATTCCCTGGAGGGGCTCAGCTCTCGGCTCTTTTTAAGGTGAGCGCTACATCTTTATTACACACACATAACCTGTTCATGAGCATCATACAGGCATTTCAGAATGCTCAGGTATGAATACTGACATTCATTAAAGACTCGAGCACTCACTAAAACATCAACTCTTCCTTTAGGTGGAGGTTCCTGGTCTTAACTCTGCCTCTCTCCTGGAGGTGGGGCCTGTCAGCATGAGCTTTGAGCTTCCCAAACACACATGTACAGGGCTGCAGCTCCGATTTGTTCGTCTGTCTCCGAGCCAACAGGGTCCGTCTCATCGCTGGGTCCGCTACGTCACACACTCCGAGTCCTACACCATACGCATCTGATGAACACACACTGATTGTGTATCAGTCTTTCAGTATTTTCTTATATATTGTTTATATTATCATGAGCGTCTCATAAAAGTTACTCTAAAGGCATCTTGTTTGTGATGCTGAATATTATTTTTTTATTAATAATATTTTGTATTGCTGTTTGTGATTTTGTTCATAAAACGTTATTATGCTTCGTAAAAGTGCTGTATAAATTAAAAATAAATTATTATTGTTGGTCGTGTTGTCGATGTGCAATTAAAGACTCACGCGTGCGCGCGCACAACGTGCTGGAAAGAACGGATGATGGCGCCCTCTAGTGGAGTGAAATTCGACCAGAAAACCAGAATGAATTATAAGAGAAATAATTTATTTCTGTAATCCCTGATCCCCTGCAGTGAGATGCAAATGTTTTCCAGATGTGTCAGTAAATTCCTGGGGTTAGTTGTTGTGTTATTGCTCTGAATTAGACCACATATCATTTTAGAAGTACAGCAGTGTAAGAAAACAACAGTAAACTCACACTACTGAGACACCTTACTGCTGAACCAGGTTGCCAGATTGACTTTCTAATCCTATAACTCTAAATAGGAAATCACACGATATATCGTTTGTGATTAAATGGAAATCTGGCAACCCTGTTGGAGATGGAAATGAGCTGTGAGACTTCTCACTGTTGTGGCAACTTGAAATTTCTTTTGACACTTTTGTCTCATCTCATTATCTCCAGCCGCTTTATCCTGTTCTACAGGGTCGCAGGCAAGCTGGATCCTATCCCAGCTGACTACGGGTGAAGGGCGGGGTTCACCCTGGACAAGTCGCCAGGTCATCACAGGGCTGACACATAG